>NW_019384390.1:508444-551327 GCF_000671375.1 Centruroides sculpturatus | reverse complement strand
TTACGTGTTTTAGCTGGCAACACTCATTCGACCATGAAAGGGAGCCAGTATTTAAACGAGGCTTAATATTCTAATTTTTAACGATACAATAGCGACGATTATTATTTAAAAAAATTTTTGTTAGACTTAACATCGATGAAAATTCAATGCAAAGTAGGTTAATAGCGATATATTAATATACTAATTACATGGGATATAATAATATACTACACTAATAATGGATTTTTTCATACTTTTCGGTTATCCGCCCTTTCAATTATCCGACCAACCCCAGTCCCCAATTAGGTCGGATAATCGAGGCTCTACTGTAAATTCACGACAATTCACCCAAATGTTTTTCATCAATATCCAGTTCATTAACCATTACGTAAACGACAGCCACACTCCCGTTTTCTCACCAATATTTATAAGTTTTACATTATCATCTATTGGCCATAAAATGTATCCGCAAATCATGTAATTTACACCAACATTACTATTAATTTTTAATTCTGGTTTTAATCTAATTATCTCAAAATGTTCTAATATTTTCCTCTTAAAATTATTTTTCTCTTTCTTAACAATTTTGATAGTATTCTTTTTAATATTTCAGCCCCGAGTATTACAATGGCGAGCTACTGTGGAATATTGGTTATTATTTTTGATGGCATTTATATGTTCTTTTATTCTTATACCCGGTTCTCTACTGGTTTCACCAACATGTTTTACTATTAGCACAACTACACTGGAAATTATAAAACACATTCTTAGTATTTAGGATATTTTGTTTTCTTTTCTGATTATTATTATTATTATTTATGATTATCTTTAAGCTATTAAACTGTTCCAGAATCACTAGAAAATTATAATTTTTTCAAATTTGTTTTATTTTTTCAAAAATGCCTTTTCATTCTTTAATTTTACATAATTATTTTGAATATTTCTATTTAGTTTTTTATCAGTCTAATTATTTTTATATTCCATTTGATACAGCCAATTATTAAGAATTTTTTAGAGTAACCATTGTTATATTAGAATCAAAAACAATTCGGAAATCATCAACGTATCTATATATATATAGCTTTAATCTCGTCTATCTTGGCAATTTTATTGTCAATTTTAACCATACATAATTCTACCAAAATTGAACTCAAACAGGATCCCTTCGGAATCCCTTGTTTTTGTCTATAAAACACATCCTCGTGTTGAAAATAATTCTAGATTTACAAGTTCCAGTAACCATTGAGCCATATTAATAGCCAATAGAAAATTTTAACATTTTTAAAATTATTACAAAAGAAAAAAAAAAGGGGGTTGATGACACCGTTAAATTTTTTAGTGTGTTCCTATTTTTCAATGAATTTATAGATTGTCTTTTAAATTTTTAATTGTTATAAGTACTTTTTGTGTTGTTTATTCATCACAATGATGATAGGTTTTATTTGGCTGATTTAAAATGAATAATTCTCATTGTTATAATTACAAATAACACATACATTAAATGTTATTTATCTTAACAACGAATATAAATGTTTATTTGTCTTAACTTATTAAATAGGTTAGTTAAATAAATACAGTAGCTCCTCGTTATATTGCAGATTCAAATAAATCTCCTGGCAGGTGCGATATAATGAGGGAATATTGTATTTATATTAATTTTAATGAAACAATTTTGAACAGACATTAAAGACAGAAAAATTTTTTTTAATACATTTATTTATGAATATATGATACAGATAAAATATATTTCTTGAGACTATACATACAATATGAGTCAATTTCTTTCGGTCTTTTCACACACTGCTGAGGTAATAACGATTCCACGGCAGAGTCAACTACTCGTCTGCCTACAGAACTTTAGCTTTGTGCCGCCGCTACAGGAAATTAATAAGTACATTTTAAAAAATTGCTGGGACGTTATTCCGCCATGGAATTGTTATTATTGAGGTAATAACAATTCCTCTGTGGAATTGTTATTACCTCAATAACAATTCCTCTGTGGAATTGTTATTACCTCAACAGCGTGTGAAGGGATCAAAAGAAATTGACTCATATTGTATGTATAGTCTAAAGAAATATATTTTTTATGTTAAAATATGATACAGATGTTTATGAAAATCTTTATATATAAATATAATGTCTATTGCTTATTACATTCATTTATTATTATTATTTTTGTAGAATGTTTTTGTTCAAATGTCTTTTAATCGAGGAAGGATAACATTTAATAGACAAAAGTCTTTTTAATGTGAAAAGTTTATAATGTTTTTTCTATAATTTATCTCATTATACTGATTCTTGAAAAACACCCATAAGTGTACTGCAATAAAGCAAATCAATGTGTGCTTTTCATAGTTTTGATATAATAAATTGAAACTGTGTTCATGAAAATACATTATAAACTGTAATACCACACTAAGATGACCAGAAGCAAATAAGAGTATTTGGTAGTCATAATGGAAAATATATGTAATTTGTAAAGGCTGAAGGATTGTTATGAATTATCATAAAACAGAAATCTACTGTATGAGATATACTTCACATATTTAAACTGATTAATTTAAAAAATTACCCAATTACTGACTATATAAATAAGATTAATAATCAACTGATATTTGTATAAATTATTTATATATAATAATAATAAATTCCTATTTAAAATATTTTTTTAATTGACAATTTTTATTTATAATAGCTGTGAAACATCAAATTAGAGTTCATTTGGGTTTTGGACTTCGATGCCCGATATTAGGAGATCATAAATATTCTCATTTAGATAAATTAGCACCACAAGTAAGTCATATCATATTAAATAAATTATATTACAGTCCACCCCCCTCTAACACTGTTGATAATTCCGTTTTATATGAATTCCATGTTGTACGAGTCACTTAGATTTTACAAATACGTGAGCCGTTCACATCCTGGCACATGTAAAATCTAAGTGACTCGTACAACATGGAATTCATATAAAACGGAATTATCAACAGTGTTATAGGGGGTTGACTGTAGTTATATTTTAAAATGTATTAAACTAGCAGTTCTCAGCTTATTTTAATTGCAAAACCCTTTTCGTCTTGATAAAGTTTTGAAACCCTGACAATTTTTACTCATTATAAATAAAATAAAATAACAGATCGAAAATAATTTATTGAACATACAAAAAAAAAATTAATAATGGAAAATCATCTGTTCCTATGGAATATTAATAATTTTTTAACTATTTAAGTAAATTGTTTATATATAATTTAAGCTATGAATTAAAGATCAAAAACTAGTTTTATTGCAGAACCCTAGCTTCTGCAGAATACGGCTTGGAACCATTATATTAAACTGTTAATACTTTATTGGTTTCTTAGTTATTCTACTTACTAATTCAATATCAAACATATGGGGATTTATAAAGTTTGTTGTAATCTTTCAAAATTGTATAACTAATAGACAGTTATCTAAAGCGAGCTTATATTAAAATAAGAGAAAAAATAATTGGATGAAATAATTACTTTAACTATTTATAATAAAATGAATAGCAGCATGTAAAGAAGTATATAAATAGATAAAATACACAAAATGTTTTATTTATTTTTACGAATAAATAGAAAAGTCTCAAAGGACAGTTGATAACTTTCCTCCAAAATTAACAAATATATATATAAAACAAAGACAATAACATAAATGTAAAAATACATTACATTATACATTAAATACAATGTACATTAAAACAAAAAAGTATAAAAGTTCTTTAAAAGAATTTGTTTTTGAAGAACTGCTTTTCTTTCATGTGCTTTGTTAACCACTTCTGACATACAATAATTAATGATGCTACAGTACATTGTTCCAAAACATTTCCTTTTCTTAAGTCAGAAATAACTTAAAACTCATAGTTCATAACTTATAACTCATACCTCATGACAATGCACGAAGTGCTCCCTATACTTTCGTATCACTTGACCAAAGGATCAACACTGTGTTTGTGATGACTGTGTTGTCAGGATTGACACCACTGTGTCTATGGACAAACACAGAAACCTCAATGGCCACATGAGCGGTCGTGTGTGTAGGCAGTCAGATTTGGGATGGAGGAGACCTTGAGACAACACGTCCAAAAATAATACCTGTTTATTTACACATCAAATTATACATAGGATTGACTATATAGTAATCAAATAGCATCTCAATTAAACTGTATTTTATTCCTAACAAAGGGAGAGAGAGTTTACACTTAGGTATGCGAGGATAAATACCTGCAGTCATTATATATTTGATAAGCTGGTAACACTTCATAGGCTGGTTCCTTGTTCCTTGATTATATAGACGGCCTCTAGGTTCATCTGGATTTTAGATAGCTTGATATAAGACCCTCTGAGGGCAGGTTGACCTAGGTGGTAATCGGCAGCGATAATGTTTGATAGGGCGGTGGGGGTAATCCAAGACAGGAGCAAACACTTTATGTCGACCAACTCTTGGTGACGGACAAATGAACTGTTGTCTTCAATTGTTTTTTTTATTTTATTTGGGGGTTCTCCCCTTTTCTCTCAATTCCCTTTTTGGGAAATGTTGATGAATTAGACCACGTATGTCAAACTCATTTAAACAACAGGCCATTAATGTGATTGGTAATATTCATGCAAGCCACATCACATTTACAAATTTTCTTAAAATTATAATTTAATGTGAGAATGCAGGAATATAGATAAGGCAATTAAAACACATTATGTAGTTTAGTGAATTCAACTCAACAATATATAATTGCTATAGTATTGCTTTTATTTAAACATTTATTTTATTTAATGTATATATTTATAAAACTAAAATTAATTATTTTCACGGAAACTTGCCATCATTATCTTCTTCCTCCTAGTTTTCCAATATCTGGATTCGAGGACTGAGAAAAAACAATCTTCATTATGGCAAATAGATGTTTATCAGTTAATCTTGATCTGTGATTTTCTCTCAATGTATTTTATTGTGGCTGCAGGTCACGAAAAATCACATCGGGGCCGCCAGTTTGACACCCCTGACTTAGACCAATAACAATTTTTTGTTATGTTCCCAATACAGTCAGTCAGGAAATGTGTCATTTCTGGGCAAGGAAGAAAGTCTGTGGGAAAAGGGCATCACTTCCTGCTCTTGTGAGAGAAATAATTTTAGCAAAAAAAAAAAAAAAATGTTTTTTGTAAATTAAACAGAAGAGCCCACCAGTGGCCAAGCGGTCTTCGTACCCTGAACACTGGGAGTTCGGTCGTGGGTTCAGGTCTTGCTCCGACGAGTTGGCCACATGGAGTTTTCCAGGTTTTCTCCATGACTGTAATGCCTAAATAGGGGCTAGTTTCCCTTAAAAAGACCTCCCAGAAGGCATCCCCCTAAGCAGATCGCCCAAGTGTTACATTGCCATAACTCGAACAAACCAAAACCGTAAATTAACAGAAATTTTTTTATTTAGCCCAGGTTCTCACACTCATATGTCTTAATCATAGTTTTATTGACAAGACTATGTCTTGTTTATAAAATTGTAGCTTACCAGCTTAGAGGTATGAAGGAGTACATGTTGGGAGTTGCAATTTGGCAGAGTATTAGATGCCCAAATCATGCGCACACAAAAAAAACCAGGCTTGTAGGTACTCAGGGAACCGAGAACCAAGTCAAAATAAAATACAAAATGGTGACACTCTACAAACAGGCACTAGTGCGAGATTTATGCATGTGATGCTTCTTGGGAAGTTGGAAATGTAAACGTTGTGCGTTTTGAAAATAGATGGCACTAGTCATTATAATTTTATATTATTTTCATATTAAAACTAACTTCTGAAATATAATTTTTTTTGTTTTTACATTTATTAATATATTTATTTTGTTTGTGAAAAATAAAAAAATAATTTCAGACAATACAATAGCTACGATTACATTTTTCAAAACAGGAAATTCTTATTAGGCATCGATAAAAATTCAACCCGGGGTGACACACAATGGAGAGAAATTTCGACATTGGATAGGTTAATTTCACCGAAAATGCATCGTAGACAATCTTGTGGTCATGGCCGGCAAAGTTTGAACGATCACGCTCAGAACCAGTGATACCAAAAAAGATTGGAGAATGAGAACAAGACCTGCCATCAGCATTGAAATGATCCCACTTAGTAGTGTATATCCAAGACATAGTCTTGTCCCAAATATGGCCTTGCTGTTTTACTTGCTTATTTAAGTTTCTGTTACCTAGTTAACTGTCGCCTACTTGATTATCACCCAGTTTTGACTGTCATTCAACTGTCGTGTACTCCAATAAAACACTACTTGAAATGGACATGTGAAGGATTAAAATAATAAAGTTTTTTGCTGGTTCATTTATCACTTGATTTATAGGACATTATTATTAGTTATTCCTCTATCTGAATAATATAATTTACGATCATTTGGGAGTTATTAATAGGATTTAATGAAGATTTTGCTCGTCGTTAGCATTTACAAATTTTTATAAAACTTATCCATGCCATCAAAATGAAGCTTTTTGCCATTTTATAAAATATTAATAATATAAAAGTTATTTTTTAAATAAAATCTCTCTCTCTATAAAGTCCAACCTCGAGGACCAAGTTTTAAGTCTAGCACCTACTCTCTTACCTATCCAACTTGGGATGCTCTGCTGGTAGTGTACTACCATCATTATAACTCTGGGTCATTGGTTTCACTCAACCCCCTTCACCATAATAAGGTTAAGACATCAAAGAAGGATGTAATTAAATTATAAAAAAATAAAAATGTGAGTTTTGAAGTTACTTAAATTAAATTAGTACACTACATTCTGTCTCTTACAAGAATTGAATTTAGATTTTAGAATACGCTAATACCCCGAGTTACGTAACATGCAACTTATGTAAATTTGCAGTTATGTAAAATGTAAATCTCAAAATTGGAAAAAATCAGAATAGAGTAACATGTAATTTTACAAAGAATTATTCTATTTTAAACATTCATTCATTCATTCTCTCTCTTGCTCATCCTTTCTTTCTTTTGCACTGTACCAATTTATTACTTTATTGGTCTGCTAATCCTTTACTTTTTTATCTAATTGTAAGCACGTACGCAAGTGTAACGTGCACTCTTTCTACGGTTTCTAAGATTCTTCTACGGTACTCGGCGAAGGTCGAGCAGCAAAACAGTACACATATAATAATAAATACAATATTGAGTTATTAATTACATAGTTACACTTAAACAATTAATATTATTTTAAATATAATGAGAACTTTTAAAATAATATAAAATATTTTTATATTGTTGAATTGAAGTTAAATATTTTTTTTTTTTTCTAGAGACTTCCCGACAGCATGTTGAGAAGACTGGGCATTCAGCAGAGCAAAGCGCGTTATGTGCCAATGCATTTACACTTAAAAAACCTAGTCATTCCCGAAATATTGGATGGTAAAAATCTGTTCTTTAAGGCCAGTTTACCTCCCCACTTTAAAGCAAATTCACGCAGCTTGAAGTTTAAGAAAAAATGAAAGTTCTTTAATTTGTTAAGGTAGTTTTTAATAAATATTTATGTTTTTTTTAAAGAAAAATGTGTTTATTATTATTATTACTTCTTGACAATATTTTTTTCATACGAATAAATTACAATCTGTATCATATTCGTTAATTAATTAATTTTTCTTACGCTATTAAATTCAAAATTTTTATTCAAACTTACAGAATTATCTTTTTGATAAAAGAATTTAAATAATTATATAGAATTATAGATTTTTTTTCATTAAAAAATTGAAAGTTCAAAATGTTTATGATAATTTTCTTAAGAATAAAATAGAATATTTAATTGTATAAATTAATTTAACGAGATCTGGAAGATTTTTTCCACTTCCTTCCTGATCTCGTTTGTTTTCTCATCGTCAGTAGCGTCGTCAAAGCCTTTTTCTGCTGTAAACAAACTTTTTACATTTTCTCCATTTTTTTCTATATTATATTTATTCTTATTATTAGCAACTTTACTTCTGAATAAGTTAGATAAAGGATATTGAATTTCTGGTAATTTTTCCTTGTGAGATTTCCAGTTTTGATCAATTCTCTTTGGAGAAAAGCCGGAACCATCCTTTGATCGATCATTTTGACTCTCTCCCGTGTTGTAATTATTATTTATATTGAATTTTTCTGAATGTTTCAGCTCTCTAATAATATTTGCTTCATTCTTTTTCAACTTTGATCTGACATTTCTTAGCGGATTAAGGACAGATCTCTGCTTTTTTTTCACGTCAAACTCGGATTCTTTGATGAATTCTGGGTGATCTTCAGTGTCAAATGTTTGAGAATCATGATTTTTTTGGGCTACAGGTGCTTTTAAAACAGCATATTCATCATTGATGTTTGATTTTAGCTCATTTTCAATTAGTATTNGAATCTCGAATGGTGTCGAAGTATCCGTCCGTAAATTGGGATGAAAAGTCAAGTCCAGTCGATTAAGTCGTAGCCGGATGAAAGGTCAATTCCTGTTGAGTGTCATATTCGGGTGAAAGGTCACTTCCGAGTGGCGATGTTGTATTCTGTGAAAAGTCGAATGCTGTAAAGAACCTAAATAAAAAAAATATAACATTCAACAGATTATTTTAGGTGAAATTTAGATATTAAAACTTACAGAAATCATTATTGTATAAGGAATAATGAAGGAAATATTGAGTTGATCTTCACAGAATTAATTTAAATTCATAAAAAATAGAACAATAAAATCGAATTTTACAACAGAAAATATTTATTGGTCGATTAATTTATATTTTATTAGCCAAAATACATACAAAATTTATTATAACTTTTCTACATTATTTTTATTTTTGCAAATATTATATTTTAAATACCCAAAAGTATGAAATGTAAAGGTAAAAAATTGTATCGATATTTGATTTTTAGCATTCATTAAACTATAAAAAAAATAGGTTAAAAGTAATTAGCCCGGTTTGTTTTATCTGTATCTATGACAACAGAAGAGATGATCAACCAAGTGAACATCCCCTTTATAAAAAAAAAAAGATGGCAAATTTCATTTCTCTTCCTTTACTCCAATATTACAAGTTTCTAAAGGTAAATTTTATTTGTTTTTAATACTTTAACTGAATTTTTAAAATGTCTTGGTCATTCCTAATTGTTTATTTGCATCATCCAATATTAAATAACCAAAATCAATGTTGTGGTCATAAAATATTCTGTTTCTTCAATGAAATTTTTAAAATTTACTGAATAAAATACATTTTTTTTAAATATATATATATATATATTATATAGTCGAACGGACTATCGAGATGAACTGATTTAAATAAAAATACATAAAAAATAACCTTCAAACCACTGGCATTTTTAATGCTCCCCTCAGTGGCCATTGTTTTGAGGTTTGACTTTATACTTAATTGGAGCCTGCTGCCTCTAATCTTTCTATTAAGTGTTATTTTAAAACTTAAATTGTTAAAAAAAGACCTCCCGGAAGGCATCCCACATAGGCAGATCGCCCAAGTGTTGCTTAACAAACTGAAACATAGTATAAAAGTCATTTTACAATTAATTTTCAATTACACTTCGGGATAAAATAAAATCTGAGGAGGACCACGATGCAATCGATCTATATTTTGAGGCAGATGCCAGCATGTAAGAGATGTTAAAAATTCCTCCTCGAACTTTTTGATCCGGTAGCGTGTTTATACCTCATCAAAGGGCAATCTACGTAGAGTTTTCAGTGTTTTCTTCACTTGTCTAATACCAAAATAGAGGCTAGTTTCTTATAGAAAGTCCTGGCATGCAATACCCATTAGTAGATCATTGCCTTATCCAACTATTGCGTATAGAAAAACACTTGAATTTTATATGATATTTTTCTATTCTGTTTTAAATGTAGTATATTTAGGTTATTTATTTATTTCCAGAAAGATCAACATGGCATTAGAAGTGCACATGGTTGTATCCATCGTCTTCCTTACTGTAGGTTCCGTAATGGTATTTGTTGGATTGGTTCTATGTTGCTTGATCAAACCCGAACTTTACGTCCGAGGGCATCTTTACGATCGGTTAGTGACGTCGGTTCTTCCGCCACCTCCGGCGGAAATTCCTCCACCCATATTACCAACCGCACCTTCTCCTTCAGATTCGGAATTAATGCGGTATAGCCCCACTTGGAAAGGTATTAAAATATATAAGGGTCCTTGGGACTGAATATTTAGTGAAAATTTATATACATTAAACTTGTAAAACTTGTCTTTTATTTTTATGAAATAAAATATAATGTGATTTCAGTTTTTATACCATTGTTTTAATACAAAATTCCAACTGTTTCAAATTATATTTGGCTCATTAAATTTAAATATTTTTGTTTCGTTATGAATCGGGTACATTTTTCCTGTTTTCGTCATTATAAGCATTATTATTAATTATAAATTCATCAAAAAATGCGCAACTTTAATAAATATCGAATCTGTAAACATTTCATATAAAATTTAATTACTTTTATTTAATATAAAAATTTATGTACAAATTTAATTGTTGAAGTAATTATGATTGTGGAGTACACAAACCGAGTACGTGTATTTTTTGGTTTATTTAAATTCGTCTGGTATGCCTTTTAGTGGCGAATATTCGTTATTTCGCGGTGAAAGTTTTTAGCAGTAGAACACCGGATGAAATACAGTGTAAATGTCTGTAGAATATAAGTTGTTTTGGCCAGTTATAGCCGTTTAAACAGTCTTTAATTAAACACGAGAACACTGTTTGATGTCACTGTCGTTGTTCTATATGCTCTTTAACAGAATCTCGAATGGTGTCGAAGTATCCGTCCGTAAATTGGGATAAAAAGTCAAGTCCAGTCGATTAAGTCGTAGCCGGGTGGAAGATCAATTCCTGGTAAATGTCATATTCGGGTGAAAGGTCACTTCCGAATGGCGATGTTACATTCGGTGAAAAGTCGAAATCTGCGCAAGAAGGCCTGGCCAGAGAAGAGGTTTATGTCTTCCAGCAGCAAAACAACCTTTTCCACCAAGGCCTTTTGCGCTCGACGGACTCTTCGGACTCCTTTCTCTCCACTCCGGTCTCACCCGACGATGTCTCCACCGTCCATTCCGGAACCTCCGGATATCGCCCCTCTAGATATTGGACGAGAGACGAGGCGGTGTCGTCCGGAGTTACGACCACCACCCGTTTGACGTCCGGTTTATGACACTTCTCCTCCGCATCCTTCGGAAGCACCCTTATGACACCTGGCCAAGACCAGGCGTCATCCTCGGACTCTGCATTGTCCGAGATGCGCAACTTCTTCAACTCTCTGAAATTCTCCATTCTGCAAAGGAAAATGAGAGGATTAATTGAGAAATATTTCTATTCTAATCTGAATTGTAAATTTCTAATGCAAAAATGATATATATACGTATGTAATTTATAAACTATAGCGGGGAATAACAGATTTATTAATTTTTATTTTGCTTTAACAATGGAAAGATGCGAATCCTCCGAAGGAAACCGATGGCCGCCAACTGTGATATTTTGCTAATCAAAGTTAAAGAGTATTTAAATCTACAAAGATCATAGTGTAAACTTACATCACTTTAAACAATCTCTGCAAACGAAGCAAAACTAGAAAAAGCACTCGCATTAAACAATCGCACGAGTCAACAATAGATTCTCTCTCAACAACCAGAAAATTTTATTGTTGCATAGTGACTCCATTTAATGTTAAAAATTTGTATTTTGCGGCCAATTTCTTCATTTCCGTCTCTGTCTATGTCTAAAAAGAGTGATTTTCACGGATCATTGCACGAGTTTGTCTCACGGGGAGAAGAGTTAAAAAGAATCAAATTTGACACGCATACTTTTGACCATGAAATTTTAATTTTGTAAATGAAAAGTTTAGTTCCAAAATTTTTGTATAGGGAAAATTTGCTGAAATTTACATCTGGGGTGCATATATAATGGATTTTGGAGCTGTCAATTGATACAGCAATGACGTTATATTTCATATCACGTAATTCATGTCTTTAANACATATATCTCAAAGCGCCCGTAAAGCGCTCGCAAAACGCGCGTTTTAACAAAAATCTATAAGCGCTCGCAAAACGCGCGTTTAACGCGCGCTTGGCTTTTGAGTGTGTACGGCTACATAGAACTCTTGGTTCTTATAAGCGCTCGCAAAACGCGCGTTTAAAAGCGCTCGCAAAACGCGCGTTTAAAAGCGCTCGCAAAACGCGCGTTGAAAAACGCCTAGTGTGTACAGGGTCTAATACGATCCCGGTATTCACGGGATAAGGCATTGAATGGAAAAAGTTTATTTGAAATTTAATATCTATTAAAAGTTACTTGTTGTGTGGACTTTTTTAGAACTCCCCGCCCGTAGATACTAAGAGGACATGTTTTATTGTTGTTGTTTATTAAATAACGGCAACGCAACACTTGAGCGATCTGCCTAAGGGAAATGCCTTCCGGGAGTTCTTTTAATTAAGGGTAACTGACCCCTATTTAGGCGTTACAGACGTGGAGCAAACCCGGAAAACTCCACCTGGCCATCCCGTCCTGGCCAGATTCAAATCCACCACCGAAATCCCATTTTTCGGGGAACGGAATCGCTTGGCCACTGGTGGGCCGGGCATGTTTTAGTAAGCCCATTATGGATTCGGGCAGGCCCACAACGGGGCGGAAGAATGGTGAAGCACGGGTCCCCACATATCCGGACTGACCACCACCTGAAAAATTCCTGAGGCTTTTTCGACCCGTTCGGATCCCAGTTCTTCGGAGCAACAGGATAAATTCAATAAAACCCAAACCCTTCTGATTAATAAAGGTATGCCGGGCTGTGAACGGCTCACGTACTTGTAAAATCTAAGTGACTCGTACAACATGGAATTCATATAAAACGGAATAATAAACAGTGTTATAGGAGGGTCGACTGTATACATAATAAAGGAATTCGAACCCTTCCTCGAATGCATAAATGCTCTCCATTCTTAATACCATTCTTATAACTCGTAAGAAGGAGTAAAAGAATGCATGTGGGAACGGGTTCGAGTACCTTTTGTTATAGTTCTCGTTCATATTTTTCCGGGCATAGCATGTAACATTATCAAAATAACAATAGTCAGCACAGTTTTGTACAGTAAAACTAGAAAGGATATGCTTAATCGCATGCATAATTTAGCTTTTTTGCCTGTAAATTTTAAGAATTTGACTCCCTCTCTATATAAAAAACAAGTTTAATTTTCTGAAAAATAAGAATACGAACTTTCGAATATATTAATTACATTTTGGATAAACATATAACACGTGGTTATTCGAGTCTCATTCAAAAATTTTAAATACGTTTAACAAAAGTACATAAAATATAGTATTTTCAAGCCGGAAATTCATCGTTATTTCCTTTGACGTCATCCTGCCAAAGGTTCCTTCGTTTCCGTTCTTTAGGGGGGGAGAAACTTTGAAATGATAAAGAACTGGTCAGCTTTTTACTGTTGAAGAAACTATAAAAATGAGCAGCGAAACTAAACAAGTAAGAATTGTTATTGTTACTTTGTTTTTTTTAAATATAATTCCACGTGTATAAAATATGTCTATATCAATATTTTTTTTACGCTAAAAATTTAAACAAAAAGCTTTCAATTACATAAAGGGCGTGATTTCGAAGTACTTTCGTTGTTTCAATTGTTACGTTGAAAAAACGTTTATTACACGTGGTTGTAACTTTTAAAATCAATTTCTTTTAAATAAATTATACTAGAATTAAGTTTTATTAAAAATTACTCCTGTGTTAGTGGATTCATTTAGTCTATTTTGTACTGTGGAATTTAAATATAAGTCAAAAGATTTACATTATTCAAATATATAGAAAACCTTTATTATAATCCTTCTATTATAATACAAGTTTAGTGTTTTATACACAGTATATAAAGAATAAAAGTTACAGCTTTATTATATTTTATACTGTTAAACAGTCGAACCCCCCTATAACACTGTAGATAATTTCGTTTTATAAGAATTCCATGTTGTACGAGTCACTTAGATATTACAAATACGTGAGCCGTTCACAGGTCGGCACACGTATTTGTAAAATCTAAGTGACTCGTACAACATGGAATTCATATAAAACGGAATTATCAACAGTGTTATAGGGGTGTCGACTGTACTGTATAATGTTGCAGATACTTCTCTATTAAATCAATTATTTTATCTATTTTTATGTTTTGCATTTGGTGTAATACAGTGATTAACGTCGTACGCAGATTATATATAATGTGCGCGTAATGAAATGTTTCGTGAAGTAGACAATTGTAAGTATAGCAAGGATTTAGGATCAGAATTTCTTCACTTAAAAACTCATAACTTATTTGATAATAAAAGAAATAAAACATTAATATGAATTTCATATATGTACTGTTGAAACAAAACAATTTAATCATCTGTAACTAAAATTATTGGTATGAAAAGTAATCAAATTTTATAAAAATGGATCAAGATGTCCAAATTTATCAAATATATTTTAACGGTCTTGATTAATTGATGCGTTGACTACATTTTACGTGCTGTGTGTCATACAATGAAACATATGATCCTGAGATAAAGCTTTTTCTTAAATTTTAAACCATGACTAATGTATTAGTCAGTGTTTTAATGTTTGTCATCTATTTTTGTGTAAAAGTGAATTTTCAGAAATATGTACGGGTGACAACTCGTGGTCATTTGACACTCAACGTGCTAAATATATTATATTTTTCATACAGTGAAATATACTTGAATTTAAATGTTTTGTTCTCTATGAATGATTCTGTCTGAAGAGGACAGTTATATACTGTCGAAAGTACTTACAAAATAAATTATTTTTACGTAACGCCAATGGACAATTGTATACGTTATCTTTTTCTATTAATATTTGGCGTGTAGGCCTATAGCTATTTTAATCTTTATCACTTTATGAATTCATTCTATATTTTATCATCATCAATTGTGTGGACAGAAATAGACAACTAATGTTTTGTTACGGCATTGTATTGTATAATGTTACTGTTACAATGGTTGTCAAATATTTTTAATAAACTATTGGTTCTCTCTTTCTCTTTTTACATAATCTTTATTAATAGTTAAAACTACTATAAAACTGATTTTCCATCATAAATTGAGATTCTATTGGAAATAAAGTTTCAGCTATATAATAAGTATCACACCAAGAAGGCAAACATAAAATACGACATTTCGTGTAGTCACAACAAAGAATTTATATCAGTTGTAAATGTTAGGAATGTTAAATTGAATGTTTCTACTGTAAAATAGAAAAAAAATTTGTATGAAAAAGGGAGAAAATATAAGGTTTAAAATATTTTTAAATATGTGCCTGGTCATATCAATGAGGCTGATTGCCAGTGAATGTAAATGTTTGGATGTATGGCATATGATAACAATGCTATTCTCATCAGTACACTCCTAATGTCAGCTGAGTTCTCTTCAAGTCTAACATATATACAATGATATAGTAGTGGCCCTTATGTATTCGGTGTTTAATCAAAGTAGTGATTGTTGATATTGTAGAACTGGTTGTATCAAATGGGTGCATTCAGCAAACGAAAAGTAGATAGCACTTTAGCTCTGCATTACAATGTAGTACTGTAAGGTTAGCAGATATGACAGATATCATAGTAATAATTCAGAACTCAGATGAATATTCTGGAATAAAAGAACTGGCCCGGGACGGGGCTTGAACCCGCAACCTTCGCTTGCCGTGCGGTGCGCTTGCCAGTTACGCCACCCGGACCCTGAGCGAGTCTTCGCTTCCAGAAGTATATTAGATTAGATATAACTAAAAGTAAGGTTATATCTAATGACATGTTTAATACATTGTCTTCACAAACATGGATTTATAACCAATAGTAAAAATCCCAAGTTTACTTGTACGGCAGTTTTCCTCGAATTAATATTGCGATATGCATAAAAGAATTTCGCTGAAAACTTTAAATTTCTGATTAAATTATGAAAATGTAATCTTTTTCTTTTTAAAAAGTTGCTACATACAAAATTTCATCTCCAAATGTGATAGATGTACAAGATCATCTGCTATTTGATATGAGAAAGCCAACTTGAAAATTATTGTAAATCTAAGTTGCGTGCCAAAATCACATTCTCTAGGTTACAGATTATAAGTATAAGGAATTATTAATTTCTATAATTTTTTTCTGGAGATAATTAACTTTTTATATAAGAACTGATTATATATAGTACAATGTGTACTATGCTATAAATACACTACTAACTGGAAAAGATAACATTAAACCTATTATTGTTATGAAGAGAATGAAAATTGAATAAATGCTTAAAAATGAAGCAAGTTTTGTCCATAATCTTTCTACAAACTGTGTTTTTATTTTTCAGCCTTTCCTAGCTATCAAGTTAGCCTCATCTATAATATAAAGTTGACAAGCATGTATATGTCAATATTAGATGTTATGTAATAAACCATAGTTCTATCAGTCGACTAAACAGCCATTAAATTAACATAAAAACAGCCTGTAATTTCTAGCTGTTTGGTTAATTGAAATAAGACAATTCAACATCAAAGATAAACACTGTTGATAATTCCGTTTTATATGAATTCCATGTTGTACGAGTCACTTAGATTTTACAAATACCTGAGTCGTTCACAGCCCGTCACATGTATTTGTAAAATCTAAGTGACTCGTACAACATGGAATTCATATAAAATGGAATTATCAGGTATTATAGGGGGGTTGATTGTAAATATAAAATGTAAAAAGATTGTTCCACATGAAATAGAATTATATTATATACTTTACCTCTAACAATGATGGCTTATGAAGTCTTACTATCAAGACAGCTTTGACAAAATTAAGTCCTTAATTAATATATATTGAGCTTGACATATAAAAGCTCTTCTTGATAACCCATTATATTGAATTAAAAAGAATAATACCTTGTTTTTTTATTTAAGTAAAAAGAGTGGTCAATAGGTAATAGTATATACAAATAGAACTACATTAGGAAAAATTAGAAATGGGATCTACGTATCTATATAAACTTTATAAATATTTATATACTGTACTTTTCTAAAAATATTTCAAAAATAAACAGGATGAAATTTATTCTAAAAATGTATAATATAAATACAGCTCTTATTTGTTGAGGAATGAATGATAAATAGTTTAAGATTGATGTAATTCCAAGTTTTATTGCCATGTAGCTAGAAAATGCTAAAAGCTAAAAGAATACTTTAAATAAGTTTAAAAAAAGAAAGAACATCTATCATTCAGATTTGATGCTTATTTAAAAACATTAGATTCTACACTAGTAAAAAAAAACTGCAGGGAAAAATCTTCAAAGTCAAATAGATTAAAACATGAATCTGTGAAATATTTCCATCATTTTGAAAATTTTAATATGATAAAAACATATTTAATGTAATGTTTTAGTTAGAAGAGTCAAGTAGTTAATAAAGAAAGATGGATGTTGAATATTTCCTGGTGTAGTTTTGGAAGTGGCTACATAAATGAGATTTTAACTTGTCTGAGCTTAAGAAGCCATTAATTATCTAATCAGTTTTGATTTATATATTGGATTTGCTTCCGAAAATGAAAGCAAATTTATTCTTTTCTCCATTACATCAATTTTGTATCATTGAATATTTAAGTATACTATTTGTAATTATATATTTTGTATGTACATATTGGGTTGTTTGGAAAGTAAGTTTGTTTTTTTTATGGAAAAACACAATATTTTCATAATAAATAAATATTTTATTGAATTATATATCAACCATTTTGGTCAAATACCTGTTGTCATCATTTCTGGTAGTAGCATGATTTCACATTCATAAAAATTTTGATTGTTGCTTACAAAAAACTGATCCGAGTGATTTTTGACATTGTCATTTCAAGTAAATGTCTTACAGTTAAAAAAATTTGTATAGACCAGAACAAGTAATAATCCGAGTGTGCTCGATCTGATGAATGTGGTTGGTGTGATAGCATATCCCATCTAAGTTATAACAGTTTCTGACCAGTTACCAAACTTGTGTGAAATTTGACATTATCATGGTAAAACACTACACCTGTTTTATTGATAAATTCTGGCTGCCTTTTCTGTTTGATGATATTACTCAATTTGTTTACTCGATGGCAGTACACTTTCGAATCAATTGTTAAAGTGTCTGGTAAAAGCTCCAAAAAAATTTCCTTAAAATTCCACCAAAGAGAGCATCTCTCTTTAAGAACATGTGGAGCCCATATATCGAGCTTTGAAACGAAACCAATTTGTTTCAAGTAATCATAAACGGTTCAGTTTGACAAATTTAATCTCTTATTGATTTCACGTGTTGTTGTTTAGCAGTTTGCTTCAATCGGTACCTTTATTTTGTTTTCATTGGCTTCAACTGGCCATCCAGAATGTGGTGCATCTTCAATATTGAAATTGCCAGAATGAAATTTTGTAAACCAGTTTTGGCCCTGTCTTTCTCTCAACACATCATCTCCATACATGTACCACAATTTTTTTCTTGCTTGAACAGCATTTTTGATTTTTTTGGTAATAAAAAAGCAAAATATGCCAAAAATGATGCTTTCGATCTTCCATATTTGATGGGACACAAAAAATAAACAATTGCACAGAATCAAACAAAATTTTTTACAAATAAGCCTTAAAATGCTAGCTGTCAAAATATATAATGATAATACGGTTTAGAATGAAAATGGAGGGAAAAATGCGACTGATCTGTCTAGTTGTAAAAAAAAAACGAACTTACTTTCCAAACAACCTAATAGATAAAAGGTTCCAGAACTATAGAAAAACATATCAGAATGGCATTTTGGCATATTCTCGCCCAATACATCACTGGAGGAAACCAAATCAATTCAGTAGATGATAGCACAGATAAAGATTTCAAAATTCCAAATTTTACACTAAAAAGCTTGTAAGAAAGCATTAATTTTTACTTTTTCAGCTGTTATATATAACAGATGGAAAGTATGGCAATCAGTCAAATAATAATTCCCAAAACTTTTACATTTTGGACTCAGGACCTTGAAATGTTGGAAAATCAAAAAATTTTTTGGGGTTATTTTTGTATGTATGGATATTAGTGTGTGGGGGAGCATGATTTTGTTCACCTACTTTGTGCCTTTTGTTGAAATATGTGAAATTTTGCAGAGAGATTTGTGTATAACGAAGATTCATGCTATTCATTTTCGGTGGTTAGAGGTCAAAGGAGTGGGAAGATAGAGGAGAACTTGTCATAACTCAAATAACTTTGGGTCTGACCTCATTTGAGTTATGACTCAAATGAGGACTTAATGAAGATTTTACTCATTATTAGCATTTGTGATATTTTACAAAATTCATCTGTACCCTCAAATTAAGCCTTTTGCTGTTTTATAATAATTAATAATGTAACGAGTTTTAAAATAAAATATCAGAACAGATGGCACCATAAACAATTTTAAATTCTTTTACCAGGAAAGTTACATAACTCATTGCTGGATTTTTAAATATGCAAAAACCTTAACTGAGTGAATAGAATTTTATGTTTTGAATCCAAATCTTAAAGCTGATAGGAACACTGTTATTTCAAAAATGCTTATTTCCATATCTTAAAATTTAAAAAGATCTGTCAAACAAACCCAGATTACTGATTTTTTTAAAAAAAGCAAGGATATAGTATATAAAACTTCAGAAGAAAGTTCAAAAGTGAAAATATTCTGCAACAGAGAAGGCATTCTCATTTGATTGTGCTAAGCAGTGATGATGATGATGAAAATTTAATCAACATACAAGTATCCCTTGTATAACACAGTAGTTATGTTCTGAAAAAATAAAAATAAATATGTTATTTATTGAAAATTTGTTCTAGTGAGTCACGTTTGTTTAGTCAAGTACTGAGTGACTTTTTTCCAGAATTTGTGTTTGAGTACCAAGATACTGCTGTATTTCATTTGTCATTTTACAAATGATTGCTTACTTACAGTTAAAAAACAATTTAATAGCATTACCTAAAAATGTTTAGATAAACTTTATTAAATACAAAGATTAATCTATAAAAAGAAAACACATTGACAGTTTTAAAGGCTAAAGTCTGAAAGTAATGACAATGTCACTTGATTGATAGGAAAGTTAGTGCAGTTTTTTTTTCCCTTGTCCTATCAGTTTTTTCCATTAAAATAAACCTGATGAAAAGCACAAAATAATTCGAAAATATCAATATTCTAAAATCCATGGGAAAATTTGAGACAATATGCATGCTTACTTCAATAAAAAAATATTGAATAACAAAGTTTATGCTTAAAAATTGTGAAATTTTGAAGCGGAGGATTCCCAAAACCATGTTAGAGTGGAAGCATAAGTCGTGTTGTATGGGAGATATCCCCAATTTTCAAACCGTGTTGTATGGAGCGATATCTGTACATTATCTCTCATATACTGTATATAGGGTGTATCAGAATGACATTTTAAAAATTTGGGGATTGTAGAGGATGAAATTTTGAATGTTTTGATATAAGGAACCTATAGCCGGAAATGTGATATAAAATGTGCACTACTTCATAGTAAATGTTCAATGTGACGACCACCAAGTTCATTACATAATGTGCAATGACAAACCATGTTTTGTCTGAATCTCTGTAAGATGCCACGCTTCCCTCTGATGGTGTTAAATACTGCAAAGATGCGCTCTGTAAGCTCATGAACTGTTCCTACAGGTGTTGCGTACACAAGGGACTTTACATAACCCCAGAGGAAGAAGTCAAGAACAATAACATGACGTCAATGGACGGAAGGTTAACTACCAAAGTGAAGGGCGGTCAAGCATTTCCTACCGCTGTAGAAACTTTATATCCCATTTTCGGCTATTTGTTCCTGATATTTATAAGATATTTTTTCTATTATTGTTTTTAATAAAAGAAAATTTTCCAATAGTTAGAAATTAAAATGGTCGATTTTTGTTAGCTTTTGGAACATAACCTCTCCTTTAATTTGTACTGGTTCTTAGTTGTATACAAACGTAGTTTTGTACTACATAAGATTTTATAAGAACCTAACTACTATTTTTTCTGTATTAGATTCAAGTAACAAAACTGATTTATTGGAAAATATATTCAATTGTACAGTGCTTGTAACAATGAGTTTATGCATGCTTGAAGACAAGCTAATTTTGATTCATTTTTATAAAACAGCATTTGAAGTAATTAGTGTTTTAATTTAAATATGCACAAAATTATAGCACAAAAACAATTAAAGGTATAACAACATCATTAATGAAGTTATAAAACAATAAGAAAAAGCCATTTTCTAAAAGTTGATAGTGATTTAATATTTCTGGATCTGTCCTGATCCATTTTCAAAAGATTAAAATCAATCAAACAAAAGCTTAAATAAATAAATAATTAAATAGATCTAATTTTATTTTCAAAAATACTTTGAATTAAATACAGTATTTATTCAACAGCTTGATTATTCTAATTTTTAGACAATCTACAGGAATATATTGTTAACCTAAGATTATTTTTCAAAGAAATAATGACTATAAATAATGTATTTTATCATATAATAAAAGTTATGTTTGTTTATAAGAAACAAATATATTTAATTGGATAAATTAAAATTTTGGATAAGAGATAAAATCATATAACGCAAGTCGTCATTAAAAACAAATTTTGGAAAATATTGTTCAAGTATATAAAAATGTCATAACTAGATTTGTTAAAATAATTATGAATATGCTATTTTAATATTTAATAATAATATATTTTTTATCTAGTTATCTAATCCTGAAACGCCCGGATATGTGGGTTTTGCAAATCTTCCCAATCAAGTTCATCGGAAATCAGTGAAAAGAGGTTTTGAGTTCACTTTAATTGTAGTAGGTAAGATTTTTATGTGAAATTTTTGTAAATATCAGGGCTGTGGAGTCGGAGTCGTGGAGTTTTGATGTTTTAGCCGGAGTCGGAGTCGGATGGTAAGGAAAAGTCGGAGTTGAAGTCGGTAGATTTTTATGCAACTTCCACAGCCCTGGCAGGGCTGTTGAGTCGGAGTCGTGGAGTTTTGGTGTTTTAGTCGGAGTCGGATGATAAGGAAAAGTCGGAGTTGGAGTCGGTAGATTTTTATGCGACTCCACAGCCCTGGTAAATATATAATTAATTGATGAATTTGAATTGTTAAAATTTCATGATTTATTTCAAACAATTGAAATAGTTAAATCAGAACAATATTAAAAATAAAAAAAATTTACATATAAAACCAACCTAACATACATTAATAATCAAATGATACAGCAAGATTCTTATCAGGCTATAATATGTCCTAACTAAATGTTAAGATACCAAGTAGTTTGGACAATGGTTAGGTTAGGTGGTTAGATTGAAAATGCCAAGTTATATAAATATGGTCTTCTGTTTTCACACTTATTGTCCAAAAAACACATCCAGATAGAATCGTCTGATTACTATAAAACTCAGCATACAGTTATGTCTCAGATAGGAATGTAAATGGTCTAGCCACATTTCTCCAAATGTTACTTTCCCAATCATTGTTATGTTGTATCTCACTTGACAGAAGTAAGAATATTAACTAACTAATAATTATTAATCGATTATACAATGTTATTACTTTCTTTTGTAGTACGGCTCTCCCTTGATAGTCCGACGTTTTTTAATCCGACATGCTAGTAGTCCGATGCATCTCCCGTCAAGGTACCCATCCCCGTTATGTGTCTGCTTGCACAGAAGCATGTCGCGACGTGAATCTCCCCATCCAATTCTTACACGATGACACACATTTTGTGTGTTTTCTGTGAGCAGTTCTGTTCAAACAGTTGGAGTAGGGAATATTGTAAGCTACTGCTAGCAAAACAATGCAAAATATGTAATTATTTTCAGTAATCCAGACACTTTTGGTAATCCAACACCCCTTTGGTCCCATACCTGTCGGACTATTAAGGGAGAGCTGTATTGCCAAAGAGATGGGTTGTTAGAGCTTTTTTGCTTGATTTTATTCATAAAATCATTTAAATATTTGAATGACAAATTTCACATTCATTCCTAATTACAGGACTGTTAATATTTAAATAGACTATTAATTTTTTATAACCTACTATAAAATTTGTAATGTGGAGTGGTATGCTATAAAATTATAAAGAAAGCATAAAATTTTAATATTTTACAAAACACTTTAAAATATTAAGATATTTTACAATTATTTTGTCAGTATTTTCTTTTGTATATATTAACAGCTAATATTTGAAAAATTTGAATATATTAAAGCAGGTTTCATTACTAGCTTATTGTTTTTTCTTATAATGTATCAATCAATCATTCTAGATATAATTTATTTTCCGTGAATAAACAAAGTGTAATATGTAACTCAGATGAGATTAGAGAAAATGAACAACCATGTAAATGATTATAGTTGTGATTTGATTGCACACCAGATAATGCCATCAGAATGACTTAAAATTGCTACCCTAGTCTATATACAGGTTGCATAGGAAAGTCCCTTTAACTGGAAAATTCTTGCGAACAGAGAGAGCTACAGCTATGCAAGTGAGGTAACGGTATAGTAAAGTGACTACGCCCGATCTAATGCAAATGACAGCAGCACCCCTAAAAATCTCTTGTCCCTCTTTTTAAAAATTGTCTCTCAACCCTCTTTTTATAAATAAAAAGAGATTTTATTTTAAAAAAGTTTTTATATTATTAATTATAATAAAATGGCAAAATGTTTAACTTTGAAGATAGAGATTGAGTTTTATTTAAAAAAAAAAAATTGTAAATGCTAATAATGAGTATACAGTAGAGCCTCGATTATCCGACCCAATTGGGGACTGGGGTTGGTCGGATAATTGAAAAGTCGGATAACCGAAAAGTATGAAAAAATCCATTATTAGTGTAGTATATTATTATATCCCATGTAATTAGTATATTAGTATATCGCTATTAACCTACTTCGCGTTGAATTTTCATTGATGTTAAGCCTAACAAAAATTTTTTAAAATAATAATCATCGCTATTGTATCGTTAAAAATTAGAAAATTAAGCCTCGTTTAAATACTGGCTCCCTTTCATGGTCAAATGAGTGTTGCCAGCTAAAACACGTAAAAATAATATTAAAGTAGCCAGACATAGCCAAATATTGTAGCACCACATCACTAGCAGACATTTGAAATTTGCCAACTAGGGCGGTCGGTTAATCGGGGGTCGGATAATCAAGGCTCTACTGTAATTCTCATTAAGTCTGACCCCTCTCAAAATATGACACATGATCCCTGTATTTCCCCACCTCCTCAACATTTAACCACCAAAATTTAATTGCATTAATGTTCCTTATACATAAGCTATTATGCCAAATTTTGTTTCTTAATCTTTACCCCATCCTGAGATATATGAAACAAAATAGATGCCAACACACACACACACACACACATCCCCTGTTATGTATATCTAACAGCCAGGAAAATAAAAGTAGAAAAAGTGACGACGAGCCAAATAAAGCTAAGCTAACATCTGGTCACATTAATTTATTAATAATAATTATTATATAAACTGTAAAAGAATTATTCCTGAAATTATTATCTGAAAAATATTGCTTGAAAAAGGATTCAAATCAATAATTCCTATCTAATAGTTTAGTTCATTATTTATGTTATCTACCCTCCAGAAAGACATTGATTCAGGCATATAAATTTAGAATATTATCATAATAACTATTAATCATTATTTAACATAATTAACCTGACTTTTATCTGGAATTTTTGGCATTTTTCTGATATTTGAAGAGCCAAATATCAAACAGTTTTATTGATTTGATAATATTATATGATTGAATATTAATTTTAGAATATTTAGTTCAACGAAACAAAGCATATTTGATTTGTTAATAATGCATTTATAAATTTATTTTTCTCACCGATGAAGATTTCTGAAAATGTTTACATTGTGAAGTATTTATTGAAGGAAATTGATAATCCTTATGGAATTGTTGTTCAATGATATTAGAGATAATTAAAATCCAACAAAAATTTAGCTTTAATAACATCTCGAATCTGTTAGCAAAGGGCGGAAAGAGTAAACACAAATTCTTTTAAAAACTGTTAATACTGTAAAAGCTGCAATGCGTAAACTTTTCTGGTAATAATTTATACATTATTCGAATAATCTATTGTAATCTCAAAGTTTATAAATTTATAATTTTAACTTTAAAGATTAAACACATTACAGTAGACCCCCCTATAACACTGTAGATAATTCCGTGTTATATGAATTCCATGTTGTACGAGTCACTTTGATTTTACAAATACTTGAGCCATTCGCAGCCCGGTACACGTATTTGTAAAATCCAAGTGACTCGTACAACATGGAATTCATATAACACGGAATTAGCTACAGTATTATAGGGGGGGTCTACTGTACAGAATTTAATGCTAATTTATCTGACACTAATTAAACTGTAATTCAATGCCAGACAAATTTGTTATGTTTAAATGAATAGATTTAAATTTTAAACTAGATCCTTCTTTGTTTTTTAATTCCAGGTGAATCTGGATTAGGAAAATCAACATTAATTAACAGTTTATTTTTAACTGATCTCTATCCAGACAGAAATATTCCAGATGCTGCAGGTAATGTTACATATTTATATTTTTCTTTTATTTTTAATATATTAAAATTGCACTCATTAATGTTGCATGATTTAAGATTGCAGAGATAAGTTACCGTTTAACTTAATTGGTCACATTTGGAAGTTAATAACTTATTCTGTAAATAATTGAATTCAATGACGACAAATAACTAATCATATCAAAAATGTGAATTGTAAAATCTAACTTCAATATTTCTGTGCGTACCACATTTAAATACAGTAAATTTAAATTGAAGATAAACCATTTTAGATGTTGTATATCAAAAAAAGTAAATTAATTTTATAGTTAATTGTATGATATAATATTTCTATTTTAGTTAATAAATCAAAGAGGGACAATCGTAACTAATTTATCAGCAAAATTTAATAAATTTATATTATTGACACACTTTTAATTTTATTTTTATTCAGTGTTTTCAATTAAATACCAAAAGTACTTCTAGCTTTTAACATCAAATGACAAACCAAAATTATTCTGTTATTGAAAGGGTTGAATTGGATTGATGAGATGAGTCAAGACAGTACGTAAGTGATCTTCTAAGAAGGGATGCCTCTCCTTGTCTGTCAAGGAGAGATTGCCTCTTAGGATGCGACTATGCAGACGCGAGCGAGCAAATTTTCCGAGCAAGCGAGAATATCTGGCAAGAAGAGGAGAGACGCGATGAATATCAAACCCTGTCAGATATATGCGACAACCAGAAATTCGCTCTCGCCAGCAATATTTCTCGCTTCTCGCTTGTGCATAGTTTTCCTTTGCAAGAATTATATCGCTCGCAACCTCTCGCTCGCTACTAAATTCATGTCTGCATAGTCACACCCTTAGGAGGACTTTCTATGGGAAACATGGAAACATAAACCTGCCCCCAAATTCAATAAATTTTAATGTGTGTAAAGTTTTCATTTATTGCATAATATACCTTAAACTTCTGTTTTAACATTTGTTTGATTCGGCATTATAAAAGACAACATTATTTTATTAATATAGCTAGCTGATAAAGCTGGAGAAATTAAACTTGGCATAAAATTTACATTAGCCAATGGCTAATTAGATTTATTTATTTCATTGTAAATTTTACACTGGATAGTATAGATTGTAGTTTGTTTACTTGTATTGAAACTGGTAAGTTTTTTTAAAGTTTTAAGTTTGGAATATAGCACCAAAAATCATTGAACAATTCAGAATAATAAAACAATTTATTTAGAACAAAAGCATATCTATATAGATTGTTTGAGAATTTTCTGTAAGGAAAAAATTAGAATATAGTTTATTGTTTTAAACAAAATTTGAATTATAAACATTACAAATATATAATATCAACAAACATATAAAATTATTGTAAAAAATAATGATTTTAATTATTAAATTTTATAATTTTTTAGAAAAAATTCAGCAGACAGTTAAATTGAATGCTTCAACTGTTGAAATTGAAGAAAGAGGTGTTAAACTTAGATTAACAGTTGTAGATACTCCTGGTTATGGGGATGCTATTGACAATACTGATTGGTAAATATATATTCAAAATGAATATATATCTTTGTTTCTTTATCATTTAAATGTTGTTACTTATAACTTCATTTGTTTACTACTACTATTTAATTTGATTTATAGACTAGTTATATAAAACAATAAAATATATACAATCAAAATGCTGTAAACATCAAAAAAATGTTTATTCTTACTTAAAAGTTGTTTTATAATTGTCTTATTGTTTTTGAAATATTCAACGTGTGACTTTATACATCTAAATTTTTAAGGTATGGTATATTTGTGTACCTGGCAAAACTATTTTTTGGTTACAGTTTTCAAATTGCAGATCTATAGATTCCCACTGATATCCATCTATCTTTCCTTCCTTCCTTTAATCTCTAGAACAGTTATATAAAAATTGAAACCGGATACAAAAACCTTAGAGGCTGGCGGTTCCAATTAACTGTATACATACTGCCAGTCTGGACCAGAAGTCGCATGATTTCAATTCAAAAGTTTCTCAAGAATGGACTTAGATACATGAAAATCAAGACCAGATACAGCGAGCATATTTTAAAATAAATTATGATTAAAAATTGCAGCCCAGCATTGTGACAATGTCACAATAATCACAATAAGTAATTTTGATTTTTAATGTTTAAAATTAAATAAAATAACATAATTAAACTTTATAATCTTTGGAGACATTTGAAATTAAATTTAAAAATCCTAAGAAACTTCAAAGGTATTTGAGAATAGTTAGAAATTTGTTAAACACAAATATGATTTTTTTTTTGTTGATAAATCTATATTAAATGAACTTTTGAATTTCATATTCCTAATTATAAAGCACTTTCAAACTAACACAAGGATAAAACATGATTTTAATACAAAGATATCTGTTTTGCTGATACTTATTTTACAACTCTTCACTTTTATGAGTGATATAAATTTTCTTCGTTTATTATGACTAGATGAAATGCAATATTTTTGTTGGACATTATATATATGTTAGGCTCAAAGAATGAAAACACTCATTCAGCGAAAAAAAACATCCGCAACACGTTGTGGTCTCTAAATCATCCACAACGCAAATATTGAACAGTTGAAGCTACAAGCTTTGTGACTAACTCAAAAAAGACAAGCGAAATTCACATCTTAGATTTCATGGTATTTGACCATTACGCATTGCAGTGATTTAAAAAAGACATAATGTGTTCGAACATTAGCTGATGCAACCACAATATGACGGACAGGTTGTAACTTGTCAACGGGCACGTTGCAAACACCTGCAGAGTTTGTGCTGTGTTCATTCTTGACTGTCATTTTCAAGTGGGAACATCTGTGCACTAATTGTGGCTAGTAAAAAGAACATATTTTACAATAAATTAAATGAGTTAATGAAGACAAGTACTGGTCACAGTTTTTTCATCAGTGACGAACGATAAGAAACATTACTTCAAGAAACAAAATATGCTCAGCTTCTTAAAAAATGCAGCCAATCTCTATCAACAAAGTAATATCATCAGTTGTCTTAAACAATTTGATTTCGTAAAAATTGGTGACACTGAAAAATTGATTGAAAGTGGATCTGATAGTATTTTGTGATTCAAAAATTCGTTACTTTTGTAAGGCAGATGAAAAGTAACATAAGATGATTGAAGATAAATAAATCATAACAAAAAAGAAAGTTTTATTTTTTTATCATCACATGATTATTAGTTAACGTCCCGAACTTGTGGTGGCTTTTAACCATAGTAAATCCATTGCACAGTGGTTTTTAACTTTAGCAGCTGATTTTTATGTCATCGTGTAAAGTACATCAACCACCTACTAATACATGTAGTTTGACCTTTAGCACTTTTAAGCAAAGCAGAAAAAAAAACAAATTGTATTTTTATATAACTAGAAAAATCATTAATAAACAACTTGCATTATTTTTATTAATGCAATTATCTTTAATTAATTATACCTTTTCTCGCTTAGTTTTTTGAGTGCTTTAAATCTAAATATATATCTTAACAAATATACAAAGCATCATTTTCAAAAATGTATCCTCAGTTTCATTATTAGAACAATTAGAGTTAGAGAAACATTCTTTCAAATAAAAAGAAACAATTAAAAAGTGAGCAATTATTTATTGTGACATTATCACAATGCTGGGCTGCAATTTTTAATCATATTTTTATTTAATTTAATTTAAAATATATTCTCTCCGCCTCAAATTAGTAGTGATTTACCCCTCCATATCATACTTTTCCTTTAACAGTAAAGTTGTGTCAGTCATCTATCTAACACCTTTCGGGAAAATTTTTCAATTGAAATAATGTGACTTCTGGTTTGCATTGGAAGTTCATATATAGTTAATTGGGGTTTCCAAATCTGGTCTCGCGGTCTCGTCTTTCATCTATCTAACTCTGTTCTCGAGATTAATGAAAGACAGACAGAGGATGAGTGGGAATTTATAGTTCCACAATTTTTTCAAATTGCATCCCAATCAAATGTTCTTAACAAAATAAAAGCTTTAACACTTTTTATGCTGCCATTGAAAAAGTTGATACAAATATTCTGATTCATTTTTCATAAAGTATGTTACTGTTATACAAAGATAAAAAGAATTTTTTTATTTCAAGTAATCTTTATATAATTATACGTGATGATACAAAACTGAGTCACCGGCACCTTCCGAAGGATATAAATGAAGAAAAAACCATTATAGTTAAATATGTTCTAGGAAAGTAAGAAACCAAGTAATAAAATATAATCTCTAAAATGTTTTTTCACTTCCAGATAGTAAAAAATAATGTGTGTACAATTTACCAAAAACTTCTAGCATCCAAATAATGCAAAATTGCATCATTAGCATATTGTAACAAAGGTCGTGTGATGGAAAATCACATAAATTGGCAACAAAAGTGTTTAAAAAATAAATTTAAAATTATAACTTTCTCAGATTTAAAAAAGTGAATAAATCTGTATGTGTATAAAAATTTTACAGCATACTTTAACAAAAATTTGTATTACAGTAGAGCCTCGAAAACTCAGCACTCGATAACCCGGCACTCCGGATAACTCGGCCACACCCTGGCAGGGCAAAAAAATCCTTAGTTAATTAATTTTCATTATAGACAGCTTTATAAAAGTATAAAAGCTCTCATAAAGTATTTTTCTGAGGTCTGTCTTATCAGGTAAATTACTGTACACAGTGTATTCATTAATTTTCATTTTCATGTAGTAAAGGCTCTATGCCTTCATAAAGGACGTACTTTTCCTTTGTTTAAGGGTATTTGGGCAGTTTATTCTCTGTTGTATTCTCAAGCAAACAATACATACAAGTACAGTACAATATTTTCTGAGGAAACACGCATACTTATCCATTTTTAACCCCATTCCCGATAACTCGGCATTTTCACAAACTCGGCCACCCTTCGGTCCACATTAGGCAGAGTTTTCAAGGCTCTACTGTATTACAATACAATTGTGACAGAATAACCTTAAAATAACTTTAATTATTCTATCACGATAAATATTGATACATCTGTAATTATGTTAATTATAAACAAATAATTTTATTAAATATAACAATTGATATATCTGAATAAAATTAATTTTAATTTCAGTTTTAAATCAATTATTCAATATATTGATGAACAATTTGAAAGATTCTTGAGAGACGAAAGTGGATTGAATAGACGAAACATAACAGACAATCGGGTTCATTGTTGTTTTTATTTCATTTCTCCATTTGGCCATGGTCTGAAACCTCTTGACATAGAATTTATGAAACAGCTACACAATAAGGTTAATATTGTTCCTGTTATTGCAAAAGCTGACGCTCTTACTAAAAAGGAATTAATTGTGTTGAAAAAAAGGGCAAGTATTTCAAATTGTATGAAAATATTTTAAATAAAATCGACAATATTTATATCATACAATAATGATTAGATTTTTCTTTAATAATTTTTAACACATGTAAGATAGAGATGACATTAACAGAATCCATTGTTGACAAATATATTTAACTTTTATTAACTATTAAAAAATAATTACAGGTAATGCAGGAAATTGAAGATAATGGAATTCGTCTATATCCTCTTCCAGATTGTGATTCTGATGAGGATGAAGATTACAAAGAGCAAGTGAGGGAATTAAAGGTTTGGTTTTTTTTTAATTTTATTTAATAATCTTTTTAGATTTTAGTATTTTTAAGAAATAATATTTGATTATCGTTTAATGACAATTGTTATCATGAATATAGTAAGATTATTTTCTGAAATATATTTAACAATTTATTCTAAAAATTAAAAATTTAATTAAAGTAAATCATCAAAGTTTAAAAAGTCAAAATATCATTATTTTTGAAACATCTTTACAATTAAATTCTGAATTAAAACATGTATTGATATATTTAATTTAGAACTTAGTTGTGTCTGAGAATAAAACCTGAAGATGCTTTGGAAAAGTTATTGTATATTAAAACTTTGACTTTTTCATTTTGCTAATTTGTTTTAATTGAATTTTTATTCTGAATAATTTATCATATAATGAATTATATCTAAATCAGTTATATATAGGTTTCTGAAGACAAAGTCTGTCCAAAAAAGGAACCACTATTTATTTATCTCGTGTTCCAGACTACACACTTCTTGGCGACTGACCTTTCTTTTTAGGTTACTGGTCGCCAGAAGTTAAAAAAGTCCTTTTAAAAACACAAAAGAAATTCAATTAAAATTACAAAAATTTCTAAAAAAGGAACTGGTGACATACCGAATTCTTTCTTGCTTCCATCCATACCTTTTTGGGATGTTATGGCTTTTATCTACTGGAAATGAGCGCTGGAAAATGTAGATTTAAAAAAGCTGTCTTCAGAAACTTAATAATTGCCATTTGGATGAAAATTTACAAATAATTTAATAGTTTAAATCTGTATAGGGTTCCTACGCACCTGGAAAGTCAGAAAAAATCAGGGATTTTCATTTATGTTCGGAAAAAGTCTTGGCTGCTTTGTTGATTTTTTGCCGATAATGTGCTTGACTAAGTTTAGCCTAGGGTGACCACCCGTCCTACTGTAGGAGGACATGTCCTACAATTACACCTTTTGTTCTATGTCCTACTGTCACAGATAACTACTTCTGGGCCAATAGGTAGTCATTAATAATAACAACAAACTTTTTTTTTTATACAGTGGTACCTCAGGTTACGAACGCCCCAGCATACGAAATTTTCAGGATACGACATGAAATTCGAACATATTTTTGCTCCACGATACGAACAAAAACTCACCATACGACGTTACATTAGTTCGCATTTTTCATTTGTTTTTCTTACTACAGTTATTTTTTTTTATGTATTACTTGGCTTTAATTTGAGTATGTTTTTCGCGTTGGAACGAATTATTTGGTTTTACATGTAATCGTATGGGAAAAGAAGATCCACCTTACGACATTTTCATGATACGATCTCAGTTTCGGAACGGATTAATTTCGTATCCTGAGGTACCACTGTATTTTTATTTAAATAATGGGTACAATTGCAACAAAGAGTAGTATTTGAAACAACAAGAGTAGTATATCAATTTAAAATTATTTACTTATCAATTTTTAGTGTTTTGTGCTTTTTTACTACCGATTTCTATTGTTTTAAGCTGGGTTGTCAAATGTCCTACTGGGAAGCATTATAAAACTTCAAATGTCCTACTTTGACTACATCAATATCTGGTCACCCTAGTGTAGCCCTCTGCAGGCAGCAAGAAGTAATGTGGTGCAATACAACTTATGAAAAGAGGTGTAGAATACTTTCAGGATCCAAAATTTCTCCCAAGCATACACAAAATTTCCTTAAAAATTTACAAAATACACAAAGTGATAAATAATTTTAATTTAAATGTTATTATTTATCATTTTTCATTTCAATAATGTCAGTTGTTTAACAAAACAACTTTTGATTTTTTCTAGTTTATTAATATTTTATAAAGTTTGGGAAATGTATTAAGGGATAAACTTAATAAATATATACTTTTGTACATGGATTATACAGGATTGTTAATGAATAATAAATAAATAATGGCTTTTTTTCTTCTTGTCAAACCCATGTAGAGTTATGTTTGTGGATTTATAACAGGATAAATTTAGTTTTAATAATGTAGCAATTATAAAAAATTATTGAATAGAAAACTGTTAATTAGAAAAATAACTAATTAAAAAGTTGGAGAAGCAATAGTGTACATGCATAGTAATTCAAATACAGGTATACCTCGCCTTACGTCGGTAATTGGTTCCAGGAGAACGGCTTAAGTCGAAAAACGACGTAAGTCGAATTTACTTGTCTCCGAATTTACTTGCCACTAGGCTAAACCATAAATTACCAATTTCCGTTCTGTATTTTATTTATTAATGCATTTTTAATAATATATGGTTAATAAGGATCTATTTTAAGCTTACAAACAAATAATTTTTAGTTTTTAATATGGTACAGAAAAAAGTAATCTAAATTTACGAACGCGTGTACTGTAAATACAGTATATACTTGTAAATGTATATATTATAATATGATTTTATGTGCTTTAAATATTTTTCTAGTGATATTACGACTTCAATATTTGTGACGGACAGACGTAAAGTCGTATAAAATGACTTAAACTTGATTTTTATTTTTCCATACACTTTTTTGACAAACGACGTAAGTCAAGGTATATCTGTACTGTTTTATTTGTCGATGTGCCATACTGTAAGGGATGTGAGGGTCAGGGAATTTGTACAAAGTTAGTCAGGGAATTTAAAACAAAAATTTGAATAGGAATCCTGTCTATATAATTATGAAATATGGTAAATTTATGAAAACATCTCTAAATATTTTACAATATAAAGCATGCTGTTTTCATGTTTAAGACCTAAATCATTATTTTTTAAATATATAATTTTATAAAATTATTAAAAATATACAATTTCATATACACAATTTAGTTTTAGTTGAAACATTTATAAATACTTCAATATAATAAGTCTGAATTCTAAATTATTTTATAAAATTTACGAATGAATTATTGTTAATATATTTTATTACATAGGAGGCTGTTCCTTTTGCAATATCATCTGCTTTGCAAACTATTGATGTTAAAAACAGAAAAGTTAGAGGAAGATTATATCCTTGGGGTGTTGTTGAAGTAGAAAATCCCGAACATTGTGATTTTTCTAAATTAAGGACTATGTTAATGTAAGAAAATCTATATCTTAATCCCAATTAAAGTTAAGCGATGAATTATGCACTTTTTTATAGTGTATTGAAAAACAAAATTATATAAAAGAACAAATGCTAATTATATTTTCCATAACTTTTTATTAAATAATCTAAGAATTCATATATTAAAAGTATTTGATATTTTTAATAGAACACATATGCAAGATTTACAAGAAGTTACTCAAGAAGTTCATTATGAAAATTATCGTTCTGAACGTTTGGCAGGTAAAGCTGGTTGGCGGAAACCGAAGTAAGTTTACTTTTGCAATTTTTTCATGATAACGTAAGTACAGTAATACCCGGAGTTACGCAATTTTCAAATTTCGTCGATTCGTCTTTTGTTTGAGCGCCATGCAACTTTTGATTACTCACTCCCCCCACACTATTGTTCAGCTTACATGTTCGGACATGTAGCGTGGAATCGACACATAGCTACAATTTATTTTGTGTTATTTATTTCTGTGTTTGTTATATCTACGGAGACTCGAGAGACTCTATGTGGTGATTTCTTGTAACCGTGAACGAATCAAAAGACAAGATAAGATTAACTAGAACATTTATTAGCTTACATACATCCGACTTGGAATTTACACAAATTGCGAAATTATACCCCAACTTACGCGAATTTGACTTACGCGGTTATCGTTTGGTCCCACCTATCGCATAAGTTTGGGATATTACTGTAATATGTACTGCTTGAACTGTTGTCATTTAAATATATTTAGGTAAAAATCTATTTAAAATTTTGTATTTTCTGTAAAGAAACGTTTTTCTTATAGACTTTGCAAATTTCACTTTGTTTAACATATTTATTCAGAAAAATTTTTAATAGTATGAAAAATGGAGATTTGAATTTTATAAAAGTAGTGGATTTTTATCACATAAGTATGCTTAGATTTTGTTATTATTAGAAATTTAGAAACAGTAAGATTAATATACAGTGTGTCCATAATTTATTCACCTGATTAAAAAAACTCAAAGGAGGGGAAAAAAATTAACGGATATAATAAGTCACACCTTTTACGCTATTTCCAGCAAAACAGTTTAATAAAATTTAACGAAAGAAATGTTTTCGGCTACATTAAATGATCTGCTTCAGATTTTAACAGTCGGAAATCAAATGTATAAATAGAATACAAATTTGGAACACTGTTAATGTTCTTATGGCATCATTATTTCGAAGTGTATTTTCTGTATACCTTAAGTTATGTAAAGAAATTGACATCACAAGTAAATAAAATTTTTAACGTAAGTGGTTGAAATAAATTTACAGCAAGTATATAACAATGATATATGTGTATGCATTAACCAGAAGTATATATTTACTACTGGCCCTGGCTATAAATGTAAGTGATCTCATTTTTTAAGGGGTTATTCGGTAGCAATTTCTAGTGTCTCTATGATTTTGGCTTCCTTCCTTTTTGTTATTATTCCTGGCTCACTAACATATTTTGCTAGGGTGGTATTGAGCTATTGTTACAAGTATTGTATTTGTGCTCTGCTATCCTTTGTGTCAACAATCTATTTGTTGAGTACATATGTTAGCTTTCTATCAAACCTCCAATCGACCAACGGTACGGAATATATTCCAGTTGTTCCGGTGTCTTTACTGTTGGTGAATATTATGTATACTGATTGGTTACGTTTGTATGCTAAATCAGCTTTAACTTTTTTGGCTATGATTTTGTAAGTTTTGCACAATCTGGGGTCAAAGTCAACCACAATGTTATTTTTGTTGCTATTTGTCGTCATGTATTTACAGCTCCAGTTTTCATATTTTCCTGTATTGTGCAGGTTAGCCTGTTTATTAACCTATAGCTGTAACTATGTGTTATACATTCGTTTTGTTAAGTTTTATTAAATGTTTTGCTGGAAATAGTGTGGAAAGGTGTGACATATTATTAATAGATTCCAGTTCATCATGTACAGAATTATAACAGATATTAAAAACAGTTAACTACACATTGTTAACTCAAAAGGTTTTATTTCACATTGGAGCATAACGGGTGTATAATTTTTTTGACAAGAAATTCCTGAATAATTTGGATCGGTTAGGTTACTGATTTATTGTTTTGAACTCCGTATTTATAAATATATATGTAATTTTGAGTCAATTTTAATTAAAATTTCAGTCTAAAAGTGATAAAAATATTGCATGCTTCTGCAGAATATATTCTATGAATGTGTGGTAATGTGGCAGAAAAACATTTAAATAATTTTCAATTCTAAACAAGAGAGTAAATGTTTAAGATTTGATAAGAATGTGTATATATTAACTTTTGTAAGAATGTTAAATTACATATCTTTTACTTCTTTAAACTTAATAAAGTCAATAAATAAACTCCTAACATTAAAAAATATTTTTCAACACTGATTATGTAAGGTTTTCAAGGTTATTTTCATTTTCAGATTGCCTTTAAATCGTCGGTTCCATTGAATACGACTCAAAACCAATTCAATTAATAACATTTGAATTAGTTTTGCGTTTTAAAATAAAGCTAAGATTATTTATTCATTGGATTAAAGTAGTAAACAATTATGCAATAGTTCATTCATCTGATGTGATGTGTTTCTGCGCTATTAAAAATTGTTTTGTATATTTTTAAAATTTACTTATATACAGTACAGTAGTATTGTACCATATGTGAATCTTATAACATAAAATATTATATTAATCTAATTGTAAATTAAATTTAGTGCCCAACCGGAAGAAACAGATAGAATTTTAGAAGAGAAAGAAGCGGAACTTCGTCGAATGCAAGAAATTTTAGCTCGGATGAAACAACAAATGAAACAACAGAAAGAAGAAGGTAGACAAGTCACTCCACCCCCACCTAACTAATATACTATTCATTATATAATTCATCTATTATTATTATTATTTTTTAATAAATATGATTTATAACAATTTTAATTTTTATAATAGTTGAATTATATAAAATGGCTCTGTTGAATCTAAAAGCAGTCTAGTCACGTTTATGTGCCATGGACTAACAACATTTACTTTGATGAAGTTAACGTCTTTATAAAACCTAAATGATTTTTTTATACATTTTAAACTTACGTCTGTTTTTTCTATGACTTTTAAATGCATTTATATATCTATTCTAACAGTTATGATCTGATATTTGGATCAACTTTTCAGTGCTCTTATTTGTTTTAATAAGATTTGTATGTATGTATCCGTATAATTTCAACTTTCTAAAACTTTCCTTTTACAAAACATGTGAATGATTTTATACTTTTAAAAAACTTCTTATTATTTTCAGTTTTTTTACATAAAAGTTTTATAAACTTACATCAATATTTATCATTGTTGTTAATGGTAAAATATGATTTTTGATATCAGAAATTTTATATTTAGTTTGTAACTGATATCTCAAAATGTAGCTAAAGTTAAATATTTAAATAGTTAGTAAAGAAATAAATCAAATATTTTTTATCTGTTTGTTTAATAAGAATATAATTTCTAATTTAAATTAATAGCTATTGAAGTAAAATTGCAATAATCTTTTTATATTGTGTATAATTCATTATAATAATTCTGTTGTAATTTCAAATGGGAAAATGTTTCTAATTATTATTATTGCCTTACTGTTCTTATTTAATTTCTTATTATGTATTTTGTCAACGTGGACATTAATCATTAACAGGACAATTATACTGGTGTTAAGCATTTACACACGAATTGAGGAAAAAGTTCTGTACTTTCAGTATCTGCATAGGTTTTATAAATTTTTTATATTCTAATTTATTATTATTTCTAATTATTGTTATATCTAAATAATTTAATCTATTATTCTCTTCTATTTCAGCTTCAAATTTTATGTTTTCTTCTATAGCATCGACCTGTTTTAAGATTAATTTTTCGCTAGTTTGCCTATCATCGAATATAATTATGCAGTCGTCTACGTACCCATTATAAAATATAATGCCTTTTATGTCTTTAATTCTCTTATCTATTACTATAGTAACAATCTCCGCCAGTCTTGGGCCTATACAGGTACCCGTCGGTATCCCGTCTTTTTGGCTGTAAAATTTATCCTCGTACCGAAAATAATTATTTTCTACGACTAACATACAGAGTTTATTGATACATTCTAGGGCTTTAATTTTCTGCAAAGGAGTTTTAATGTTATTTTTGGTTATACTTGGATACATATTTTTAATGTCTAAAGACAATAGTTTCGTATTATTATTAATTAAAGTGTAGTTAGAAATTTCTATCGTATTTAACTCATTTTTTAAAAAAATTTTCTAAATTATAATACACACAGTATAGACCACTAATTGATGGTCTATAGTTGTCTATCAATTAGTGGTCTATACTTAACTGGATTCTTATGTACAAATGCTTAACACCAGTATAATTGTCCTGTTAATGATTAATGCCCACATTGACAAAATATATAATGAGAAAATATTTCATTTAAGTATTTTATGAATGAATTCATTATATTTTTATTGAAATTTTTAAGGAGTACGAAACAAAAATGATTCACTTTAGATTGAAAGTAAGTTTTAAATGATTAAATCGAGCCTTTTTCCATAATTAATTGAAGTTAAATTATATTTTAAACTATGAATAACAATTTTGTACGAAAGTTTAATTTTTATATAAGTGAAAGATATGTCCGATAAACTACTTTGTTAAAAAAATCTTTAAATGTATTGATAAATGTTATTCATATAATCATTGTTTAAACATATTTTAATACTGTATTTTTAACAGTAGAAAATAAAAATGTTTTTGATATAATTCTTTTTATTTAAAATATGAATGTATTTACTGATATTAAAAATAATATGAGTAATACGGATATAACAAATTATCTACATAAATATAAACGAATTTATTTATATTAAATACATAAATTGAGTAATAAAAATAGACCACTTGCGTAATAAAGACTTCAATATATTTATACTATTATTAATTATCGCGTAACAAACATATTTATTATTCGTAAATAATTTTTCCGTAGTAATTTATTGCTTATATTTTAAGAGAAGAAACATAAATTTTAACACATGGCAAATTACTCGGAGGAAAATATATTTTAATGAATTAAAAAAAACTTTAAAATATCCACATGCCACTTATTACAATTCTTTATGATTCATTTTTAAAAAAGAAAAACCTTACTTGAGAAATTAAAAAGTTTTAATTAAAATGCTTTAGTATTAGGAAATATAAGAAGAAAAATATATATATTTTTTAAATAGTTGAGAATAAACAATATATAAATCATTTCTATAAAATTAATTATTAACTGAATAGAAAAATTAATAAAATAGACAGTTTTTAATATAGAAGAGTATAAAAAATAAAGAAAATGGAATGATTTATATAAATAAATCTTTAATTTTATTTTATATTTAATATGGTTTGGGTAGAAATTAGTTATTAAGCAATTAATTAATTAGCCTGTTAAGTAGCTGGCTATAATGTTTAATGAGTAGTAATTATTGTTGGATTGCAATGCTCACAATTTTACAAATTACACCTCAGCAGATATTCAAACCTACTTTAATTTAATTAACAGATACCTGGAAAAGACATTATCCTGTAGTCTATAAGACAATAAAGATTAAAAACAACTGGAGTATTACAATCACTTGTTTTCTAATGCTGAATAGCATGCACTATACATACAAGAAGTACTGTAATATCAGTTTTATTCAATCATATATAGCTGATTCATTTAAGTAAATTAAATACACATATATATAATGTATTTAGCTTCAAATAGTTCATAAAGACTTGTATAATTTAAAATAATTAGAATGTTATTAAAGTACATAATTGTTATAGAATAATATAACAGTTCATAAGTTATATAAATTGGTAGTTATTAGTCTAAGGGGGAAAAAAAACAATTGTTTGCAGAATGACCTTGATGTTAATTATAAATTTATATACAAAAGGAATATCCTTGAAATAAGCTTAATGTAAACTGAATGTTTAACTAAAATTACATATATTTTGGTATTTAAACTAATCACAGGATAAAGTACATATAAATACAATTTAAAAAGTCGTTAAACGTGTAAAAAACAGTTAAACTCGAACGTCGAGCGCCGCTCGACGTTCGACGTTCGCGTTTACGAGATGAAAACTTCGGCCGCAACCTCGCTATTAATTTAATAAACAAAACTATTAATACTGTCGCAATTAAAAGATTGTTTATAAAAATGAATTAATTATTTATTTATGATACTAAATTCCTGGCATACTTATTAAAAGTGGAATTACATCACTGTAAGATCGCAAAGTTATCAATAAGGTTACAGATGTTAGTGACATCAGCGCATAAAATTTGATATGGTTCTACAGCTGGTCGCAATAAGTCTGTTAGAAAAACTTTTATAAAATTCTCCGTAAAGTTTTAACTGCTTTAGTTTTAATCTTACATCATTATCTAATGGATGCATTTTTTTTTTTAAATAAGATTCGTCTCCGTTTCATTTCATTCACTTTTAAGAATTTAACTTTTTGAGCTCCTATCGCATTGGCATATGACACATTTTGATTATAAATAAACTACTAATATATCACGTAGGATATATCAGCAATCGATCAAAAAGTATTCTACGAAGTGTTTATGTTTTGTAAATTACTTTTTTAAATATATTTTTTTACTTTGTTTTTATATTATTGATCGAGAAATGCGCTCGTTACGACTGGGGGAAGGATACTTGACCAAAAGAAAAATGGACGTCAAAGAGGCTTATTTACTGTCTTGTTTTTCTTTTCTTTTTTTTTTTAAGCTTTTAAAATTCCATTTAATAAATTATAAATACGTATTAAATGAATAATTTGATAGTTAAATTGGAGCGAAAAATATATATATATATAGACCTATATATAATAAAAGTCCGTCCCGAAGATTAAAAAGTAGAAAAGAAATGGAAGCTATCAATGGAATTGCGATCGATCTGAGTTTATAGTTCGTAGTGGCGATCGATTGTGTATGACTCAATCCCCATCATCCGGGCTCTTCACGTCGTTACAGTGGTGTACTGTTGGGTGGTTTAATTCTAAGGGTATCTTGCACTATAACGTAAAGTCGAGCATGTGCTGCTACCGATAACGATTCAACATGCACGGACAAGTGAGTAAAAATGTTTATTTATATCCGAATTTAATTATTTTCCTTCGTATATCCGCCATAGTCTATCATAAGACGGGGTTCTTGCCCTCTGGACAGTACGCGTTGATCGATACGCTTCATCAAAGATACGATTATATGACTTTACTCATTATTTAAGAAAAAAATAAGAGAAAAGGGCGAGAATTAACCGTTGCATCTTGTATAATATTCAAATAATCGAACGAAATTTAACTCGCGATTTCCTCAAATATTGATTTTTTCCTGGCAAAACAACAATGCCGATGCAGTAAGTATGCCAACTGAATCAATTTGCTTGGCAATTTTTCTTACGTAGGTTATAAATATTGATTTTATTTTAACGTACGTCATTTTATTTGCTTTAAAATAAATAAATAATAATAAAAAAAAGCTGCATTGAAAGGTAAAGATGCCACTTTATATGCCACACACACACACACACAAAAAAAAATCCCTGTGTTTTAAATACATGCGACAATATGCAGATTTATGATTACGTGCGTTCATCGAATGACGCAATGATCTAAACGTCACACAATATTAAAACATAATGGACTTCCGTAAGCGGGTATGATCATAACTGCGATACTTTAAATGATCGGTTACCGGGAAGGCAATGGTGCATCACGTGATATACGGTTTGTTCAATTGAAGTTGTGGGGAGAGGGTATGTGTATAGTCATTTTCATGATAGCAGTAGTGTTTTTGCTCCACCCAGCTTTCCATAAATAGACTAAAAAAGATCTTGAATGAGCGAGCTGCGAAGCTTTCGCGTTAGTTCATGAGTGAGATTAGCATGAAATTAGACAATGAAAGAAAAAGATTTAAACGTCACGTGAGTAACCTTTTACATTTTTTATAATTCTTAATATATTCTGTTTAATTTATTTACTCGAAAACATTCATTTTAAACCCCGTAATTACTATATAAGTATTGTTTGAGTCACGATTTAAGTTCTTACGTATACGAGGAGATAAAAAAAACGCGAAATATTTGAAATTCTTCATAAAAAAAACTAAACCTTTATGTTGTCTTTACTCTCCACCTGGATAATATTAAAGCAACATCCGTCAACCCCCACTAGAGACTGGGTTCATCTATCAAAACAACCCTTAAGTGGCAGGGTACCCCATAATCTAAATTAAGATTAAGTCGATAAAAACACAAGCTTAAACCACTTCAGATAAGATTATTTTCTATCGTAAATTATAATTTCTTTAATCTCTATTTAATAGAAAAAATATGTATATATTTAAATACAGTCGACCCCCCTTATAACACTGTTGATTATTCCATTTTATATGAATTCCATGTTGTACGAGTCACTTAGATTTTACAAATACGTGTGCCGAGCTGTAAACGGCACACGTATTTGTAAAATCTAAGTGACTCGTACAACATGGAATTCATATAAAATGGAATAATCAACAGTGTTATAGG
>NW_019384390.1:426812-503748 GCF_000671375.1 Centruroides sculpturatus | reverse complement strand
ATTTTACAAATATGTGTGCCGGGCTGTGAATGGCTCATTTATTTGTAAAATCTAAGTGACTCATACAACATGGAATTCATATAAAACGGAATTATCAATAGTGTTATAGGGGGTTGACTGTATTTTTTTCACGTTTTAAATAAAATTTAGAATATTATTTATATCAAATTAAACCATAAATTTTTAGATTTGGTATAGAAAATATCATTCAATTTTCTGATAATTTTCAGTGGAAAATCCAAAACATAGCGATTTTTTAAAGTTGAAAACGTTCTTGATAAGGTAAAAAAATTGATTTTTTTTTATCTAAATTTTAAATTATTTCTTTTATTCATAAATTCTTTTTAATGTTAGCACCCACATGCAAGATTTAAAAGACGTCACACGAGATGTCCATTACGAAAATTATAGGGCACAATACATAACAAAGATATCTCAGCAGGCAGCTCGAGAGAGAAAGTGAGTTAAAAAAGTGATGGTGAAAAATAAATATTTTTTTATTACTTTTAATACTAAATGTATTCTAATTTTTTTAAGCAAACTTAGGAGGGATTCCGGACCGAATTTTGATACAATTTCCGAAGCAGATCGACTACTTCAACAAAAGGAAGAGGAGGTATGAAAATTCTTCTTTAAAATTAGTAAAAACAATTGCCAAAAATGGGGCATGCAAGTTTCTTTTTTCGGTAAGAAGTATCTATCAATAGAGAGAGAGAGCAAGCAATAAAGTTAAAGTCACTCTCTTCAACTGTGAAAAAGGCTTTTGTTCTAATTGTTTTTTAAAAAAAGAATCTCTAGAGTTGAATGTCTGTCAGTCATTTCGAGTAAAATACAGCTCGAAGTACTCGTACTTTTGATTAAATTTGATCCTTCTAATAAGAGCCAATCTCGGCTCTTATCATAAATAAGTAGAAGAGAATGTTATTTTTAATAATTTTAGTGAGAATTTCTGTAAAAAAAATAATTTAAATTCCTTTTTTTTTTTTAGATTCGTCGAATGCAAGATATGTTGCAACAGATGCAACAGAAGCTGAGGGCAGCAGGAAAAGAACCTTTATCCGAATCCAAAATGGATGGAGATAAAAAAGATAGTGACAGTGTGGTTAATTTATAAATTTATAAAAGATTTCTACTATTAAAATTAAATTTTTTTATTATTATTACTATTATTATTATTACTCAGTACTTAATGGGCTGAAGAAACAAATAATAGAATGCCCTCATTTATAACATTCTATGTTATAGTTGAAGATATTTTTGAGTTTTTGATATTAAAAAAAAAAAGAAGAAAAAATCAAAAATTTGAAGCATTTTTATATTAAAAATTGATATAAATTAATTTATAATTTGTTAGTTATAAAAGAAAACAATGTTTTTTTTTTCATCTTTGTGTGTGTGTCTGTATGTGTGTGTATGTATTAGATATAATCACTGTTATAAAAATGATAAAAGGGAGCTTAATATATTCCATTCATTACAATTTTTCTTAAATTTTCCAGTACAAATTTCTATAAAAATATTGTCGAGTGTTGTTATAACGATGTTAGAATATACAGGGAATGTTATTTTAATTGTTTTTTTTTTTTTCTTTTATTTTTGTTCGTGAGCCTAAATAGAAGTTTTCATGTATTATCTCTTCCAATAAAGTATGTTCCCACTTGTGTAAATTTTCTTGTTATATATCTTTTGCTAGAATCTATATTGTGGTAGATAGTAATTACAAGTCGACCCTCCCTATAACACTGTTGATTTTTTCCGTTTTATATGAATTCCATGTTGTACGAGTCACTTAGATTTTACAAATAAGTGAGCCGTTCACAGCCTAGCACACGTATTTGTAAAATCTAAGTGACTCGTACAACATGGAATTCATATAAAGCGAAATAATCAACAGTGTTATAGGGGGTCGACTTGTAATGTACACGTTGTAGGCAAAACGAAATTTTACGCCCTTTCGACGTCATTTACGTTGTAAAAATAAAGGAGTGGCAATTAATTGATGTAAGTGTTCACTAGTCTAAACGAATAATGTCTTGCTGCAGGATTGTATGACGTGTTTTGAATCATACATACTTTAATTTTAAACAAGGAAACTTACCGGGAAATATTTAAACATAAATTTCTTAGTATTGAGTGAGAATAGTCGAATTTTAACAATGTGTTCTAGTTCTTGTATTAATTAAAATAATAAATTACAAAGGTAATTATTTATACGAATGCCAAAGTTTAGTATCAACGATTCGTCTATCATAATTAAATTAATTTTACATTGTTTTGGGATTGTGATAACAATAACCGATCGATTACATTATCCGTGATTACAATAACCGAACTCCACTGTATATCACAAAACCGGGCTGGTACTCGTTTAACGATAAAAAGGTACACGAGCAATAGTGTGGTGCGAGGATCCAACGTTATAGGAGAACATACCATAGTTACATTACAGTACGTTTATAGGATGATAACCGAATTGCCGATCAGTTAAGGTGTCAGACCATCGCCCTTGGGAACCAGGAAACGATTGCGGACAAGTTGAAAAACACCAAGAATTTTCTGGGTGATCCTTTAGGAATCTCGGATATGTCGAATCCCATTCCTCATCACTCGGCCACCCCATTGTGGAGTTGGCCGAACTCACTGGGCTTGATAAACAGCCCCTCTTAGCACTCGGGGAGGAAAGAGAGCAAATTACAGTAGACCCACATTATGGCTTCCAAATAGAATTTTGTGTTCACCAGTGGTCGANAAAAAATTGATTTTTTTTATCTAAATTTTAAATTATTTCTTTTATTCATAAATTCTTTTTAATGTTAGCACCCACATGCAAGATTTAAAAGACGTCACACGAGATGTCCATTACGAAAATTATAGGGCACAATACATAACAAAGATATCTCAGCAGGCAGCTCGAGAGAGAAAGTGAGTTAAAAAAGTGATGGTGAAAAATAAATATTTTTTTATTACTTTTAATACTAAATGTATTCTAATTTTTTTAAGCAAACTTAGGAGGGATTCCGGACCGAATTTTGATACAATTTCCGAAGCAGATCGACTACTTCAACAAAAGGAAGAGGAGGTATGAAAATTCTTCTTTAAAATTAGTAAAAACAATTGCCAAAAATGGGGCATGCAAGTTTCTTTTTTCGGTAAGAAGTATCTATCAATAGAGAGAGAGAGCAAGCAATAAAGTTAAAGTCACTCTCTTCAACTGTGAAAAAGGCTTTTGTTCTAATTGTTTTTTAAAAAAAGAATCTCTAGAGTTGAATGTCTGTCAGTCATTTCGAGTAAAATACAGCTCGAAGTACTCGTACTTTTGATTAAATTTGATCCTTCTAATAAGAGCCAATCTCGGCTCTTATCATAAATAAGTAGAAGAGAATGTTATTTTTAATAATTTTAGTGAGAATTTCTGTAAAAAAAATAATTTAAATTCCTTTTTTTTTTTTAGATTCGTCGAATGCAAGATATGTTGCAACAGATGCAACAGAAGCTGAGGGCAGCAGGAAAAGAACCTTTATCCGAATCCAAAATGGATGGAGATAAAAAAGATAGTGACAGTGTGGTTAATTTATAAATTTATAAAAGATTTCTACTATTAAAATTAAATTTTTTTATTATTATTACTATTATTATTATTACTCAGTACTTAATGGGCTGAAGAAACAAATAATAGAATGCCCTCATTTATAACATTCTATGTTAAAGTTGAAGATATTTTTGAGTTTTTGATATTAAAAAAAAAAAAGAAGAAAAAATCAAAAATTTGAAGCATTTTTATATTAAAAATTGATATAAATTAATTTATAATTTGTTAGTTATAAAAGAAAACAATGTTTTTTTTTTCATCTTTGTGTGTGTGTCTGTATGTGTGTGTATGTATTAGATATAATCACTGTTATAAAAATGATAAAAGGGAGCTTAATATATTCCATTCATTACAATTTTTCTTAAATTTTCCAGTACAAATTTCTATAAAAATATTGTCGAGTGTTGTTATAACGATGTTAGAATATACAGGGAATGTTATTTTAATTGTTTTTTTTTTTTTCTTTTATTTTTGTTCGTGAGCCTAAATAGAAGTTTTCATGTATTATCTCTTCCAATAAAGTATGTTCCCACTTGTGTAAATTTTCTTGTTATATATCTTTTGCTAGAATCTATATTGTGGTAGATAGTAATTACAAGTCGACCCTCCCTATAACACTGTTGATTTTTTCCGTTTTATATGAATTCCATGTTGTACGAGTCACTTAGATTTTACAAATAAGTGAGCCGTTCACAGCCTAGCACACGTATTTGTAAAATCTAAGTGACTCGTACAACATGGAATTCATATAAAGCGAAATAATCAACAGTGTTATAGGGGGTCGACTTGTAATGTACACGTTGTAGGCAAAACGAAATTTTACGCCCTTTCGACGTCATTTACGTTGTAAAAATAAAGGAGTGGCAATTAATTGATGTAAGTGTTCACTAGTCTAAACGAATAATGTCTTGCTGCAGGATTGTATGACGTGTTTTGAATCATACATACTTTAATTTTAAACAAGGAAACTTACCGGGAAATATTTAAACATAAATTTCTTAGTATTGAGTGAGAATAGTCGAATTTTAACAATGTGTTCTAGTTCTTGTATTAATTAAAATAATAAATTACAAAGGTAATTATTTATACGAATGCCAAAGTTTAGTATCAACGATTCGTCTATCATAATTAAATTAATTTTACATTGTTTTGGGATTGTGATAACAATAACCGATCGATTACATTATCCGTGATTACAATAACCGAACTCCACTGTATATCACAAAACCGGGCTGGTACTCGTTTAACGATAAAAAGGTACACGAGCAATAGTGTGGTGCGAGGATCCAACGTTATAGGAGAACATACCATAGTTACATTACAGTACGTTTATAGGATGATAACCGAATTGCCGATCAGTTAAGGTGTCAGACCATCGCCCTTGGGAACCAGGAAACGATTGCGGACAAGTTGAAAAACACCAAGAATTTTCTGGGTGATCCTTTAGGAATCTCGGATATGTCGAATCCCATTCCTCATCACTCGGCCACCCCATTGTGGAGTTGGCCGAACTCACTGGGCTTGATAAACAGCCCCTCTTAGCACTCGGGGAGGAAAGAGAGCAAATTACAGTAGACCCACATTATGGCTTCCAAATAGAATTTTGTGTTCACCAGTGGTCGAATGGATAAACCACTGATTACTGATCTTAGGTTCGTACTTTACAAACGGACTGGTAGCAAGGAGTTTTCCGGGTTTTCTTCACTAAACACAGCCAGTTTCCAATAGTAAGTCCTCCCGGGAGACACACTCCCTTGGCAGATCACCCAGTTTTGGTGTAAACAAATCGGTTACAATGTCCAGCGAACGAAATGACGTCATTCTCGTTTAACTCATTCGATTTTATGAACGCACCCACGCCATGTTTCGAGGCGATCCACCACATTGGAAAAGGAAGTTTGAAGGGCTGATTTAACAATACTTTTCAATGGTAAAGTAGCGCTATGTTTTATTCAATTGTAATTATTAATTTTTCATTGCGAATATGAGCATAAATATACTTTTTTCATCGAAATACATCAATATGAGAAAGATAAGAGAAACATAATTTATATACAGTACTTGCGACTAAACACTAATGACCATTTAAAAAAAAAGTAAATAAATATGCATAGATCTTATTTTAAAAATGATAATGTTGCAGTATAGTATAATCCCTATTACTACTTTATTTCTTCTCCAATATGGCGGTATCTTTAATTTAAATTTGAGGATCCAAATCTACGTGACTTCTCCTATTTTCTCTTTCTTCCTCATAGAAAATATCATTCAATTTTCTGATAATTTTCAGTGGAAAATCCAAAACATAGCGATTTTTTAAAGTTGAAAACGTTCTTGATAAGGTAAAAAAATTGATTTTTTTTATCTAAATTTTAAATTATTTCTTTTATTCATAAATTCTTTTTAATGTTAGCACCCACATGCAAGATTTAAAAGACGTCACACGAGATGTCCATTACGAAAATTATAGGGCACAATACATAACAAAGATATCTCAGCAGGCAGCTCGAGAGAGAAAGTGAGTTAAAAAAGTGATGGTGAAAAATAAATATTTTTTTATTACTTTTAATACTAAATGTATTCTAATTTTTTTAAGCAAACTTAGGAGGGATTCCGGACCGAATTTTGATACAATTTCCGAAGCAGATCGACTACTTCAACAAAAGGAAGAGGAGGTATGAAAATTCTTCTTTAAAATTAGTAAAAACAATTGCCAAAAATGGGGCATGCAAGTTTCTTTTTTCGGTAAGAAGTATCTATCAATAGAGAGAGAGAGCAAGCAATAAAGTTAAAGTCACTCTCTTCAACTGTGAAAAAGGCTTTTGTTCTAATTGTTTTTTAAAAAAAGAATCTCTAGAGTTGAATGTCTGTCAGTCATTTCGAGTAAAATACAGCTCGAAGTACTCGTACTTTTGATTAAATTTGATCCTTCTAATAAGAGCCAATCTCGGCTCTTATCATAAATAAGTAGAAGAGAATGTTATTTTTAATAATTTTAGTGAGAATTTCTGTAAAAAAAATAATTTAAATTCCTTTTTTTTTTTTTTTAGATTCGTCGAATGCAAGATATGTTGCAACAGATGCAACAGAAGCTGAGGGCAGCAGGAAAAGAACCTTTATCCGAATCCAAAATGGATGGAGATAAAAAAGATAGTGACAGTGTGGTTAATTTATAAATTTATAAAAGATTTCTACTATTAAAATTAAATTTTTTTATTATTATTACTATTATTATTATTACTCANCTTGACCAAAAGAAAAATGGACGTCAAAGAGGCTTATTTACTGTCTTGTTTTTCTTTTCTTTTTTTTTTTAAGCTTTTAAAATTCCATTTAATAAATTATAAATACGTATTAAATGAATAATTTGATAGTTAAATTGGAGCGAAAAATATATATATATAGACCTATATATAATAAAAGTCCGTCCCGAAGATTAAAAAGTAGAAAAGAAATGGAAGCTATCAATGGAATTGCGATCGATCTGAGTTTATAGTTCGTAGTGGCGATCGATTGTGTATGACTCAATCCCCATCATCCGGGCTCTTCACGTCGTTACAGTGGTGTACTGTTGGGTGGTTTAATTCTAAGGGTATCTTGCACTATAACGTAAAGTCGAGCATGTGCTGCTACCGATAACGATTCAACATGCACGGACAAGTGAGTAAAAATGTTTATTTATATCCGAATTTAATTATTTTCCTTCGTATATCCGCCATAGTCTATCATAAGACGGGGTTCTTGCCCTCTGGACAGTACGCGTTGATCGATACGCTTCATCAAAGATACGATTATATGACTTTACTCATTATTTAAGAAAAAAAATAAGAGAAAAGGGCGAGAATTAACCGTTGCATCTTGTATAATATTCAAATAATCGAACGAAATTTAACTCGCGACTTCCTCAAATATTGATTTTTTCCTGGCAAAACAACAATGCCGATGCAGTAAGTATGCCAACTGAATCAATTTGCTTGGCAATTTTTCTTACGTAGGTTATAAATATTGATTTTATTTTAACGTACGTCATTTTATTTGCTTTAAAATAAATAAATAATAATAAAAAAAAGCTGCATTGAAAGGTAAAGATGCCACTTTATATGCCACACACACACAAAAAAAAAAAAAAAAAATCCCTGTGTTTTAAATACATGCGACAATATGCAGATTTATGATTACGTGCATTCATCGAATGACGCAATGATCTAAACGTCACACAATATTAAAACATAATGGACTTCCGTAAGCGGGTATGATCATAACTGCGATACTTTAAATGATCGGTTACCGGGAAGGCAATGGTGCATCACGTGATATACGGTTTGTTCAATTGAAGTTGTGGGGAGAGGGTATGTGTATAGTCATTTTCATGATAGCAGTAGTGTTTTTGCTCCACCCAGCTTTCCATAAATAGACTAAAAAAGATCTTGAATGAGCGAGCTGCGAAGCTTTCGCGTTAGTTCATGAGTGAGATTAGCATGAAATTAGACAATGAAAGAAAAAGATTTAAACGTCACGTGAGTAACCTTTTACATTTTTTATAATTCTTAATATATTCTGTTTAATTTATTTACTGGAAAACATTCATTTTAAACCCCGTAATTACTATATAAGTATTGTTTGAGTCACGATTTAAGTTCTTACGTATACGAGGAGATAAAAAAAACGCGAAATATTTGAAATTCTTCATAAAAAAAACTAAACCTTTATGTTGTCTTTACTCTCCACCTGGATAATATTAAAGCAACATCCGTCAACCCCCACTAGAGACTGGGTTCATCTATCAAAACAACCCTTAAGTGGCAGGGTACCCCATAATCTAAATTAAGATTAAGTCGATAAAAACACAAGCTTAAACCACTTCAGATAAGATTATTTTCTATCGTAAATTATAATTTCTTTAATCTCTATTTAATAGAAAAAATATGTATATATTTAAATACAGTCGACCACCTTATAACACTTTTGATTATTCCGTATTATATGAATTCCATGTTGTACGAGTCACTTAGATTTTACAGTCGACCCCCCTTATAATCAACAGTGTTTATAAGGGGGGTCGACTGTACCCAATTTATCTATCTATATATATTTTTTAAACAGGGAGAAATCGGTTTCGCCACTCTTCCAGACCAAGTTCATCGAAAATCCGTCAAGAAAGGATTTGACTTTACTTTGATGGTTGTAGGTAAGTTTAATTATTATTTTTGACACTGTAACATTAAGCGTTAACGTATAAACAATTCCGAAAATTATCTCCTAAATGCTTAAATTCTTTATTTAAATGTTTAAAGTACGTTCATTGTTTCTACATCGTGTAATATTACAACTCTCTCTCTCTACTCAGATTCCAACTACCAGGATATGCAACTTTTTTTTTTTTTATTATTCTATAGTCAACAAGTGGCGACAAGTACTTTTAAATTTAAAACACTCCTAGCTAATCACTTCTTCTTTTTAAATATACAAATATTTCTTTTGTTTTTTTAATATAATTCCATCATTTTTTCTCATCCTCAGGTGAATCTGGACTGGGTAAATCAACTCTTATTAACAGCCTGTTCTTAACAGATATATATAAAGATAGAGTTGTTCCTAATGTGGAAGGTGAGTTAAAAACAAGTGTTTTTCTATGTTTTTTTTTTTTCTATACATTTAATAACAATCTATATAAAGTATATTTTTTTCTGTGTCTTGTTTTCTTTTTCTCTCTCTTTTGGGAAAGGTCAAATTGCATGTTTGTTTTTTAAAAAGTTCTGTTATGATTTAATGATGTATTCATTATAAAAAAAAGAAACATTAGCTATGAATGTAATCTTAAAACACTTTACTTTTATTATGAATAGTTGTAATTCCACTTACATTAATAAAGCTTTCCAGAACGTTGTTTATGTAAAACGTTTCTTTTTTTTTTTTTCTATTCAGAAAGGGTTGACAAGACAGTCGATATTCAAAAAACTACAATAGAAATCGAAGAGAAAGGTGTTCGATTGCGTTTGACAGTTGTAGACACTCCCGGATTTGGAGATTCTGTCAATTGTGAAGACAAGTAAGTAGCGAGTTTCTTTTTAGTTTCTTCACTACATAAGAGTTTCTTCATATATTTTTTAATGTATTTTAGCTATAAAACAATCGAAAAATATATAGACGAACAATTTAATCAGTTTTTTAAAGACGAGAGTGGCTTGAATAGGAAGAACATCGTGGATAATAGAGTTCATTGTTGTCTTTATTTTGTCCCTCCATTCGGGCACGGGTGGGTGATTTCTTTTCTTTTTTTTTTTTTTTTTTTTCTTAGCTCGATAGTGCGGTTAACCTCATTTGTATTAAATAATACGTTTAATATTTCTTCCAGTTTAAGACCCATCGATATAGAATTTATGAAACGTCTCCATCAAAAAGTCAATATCGTTCCGATAGTAGCTAAAGCAGATTCTTTAACAGCCGTAGAAATAAGAAGATTGAAGGATCGAGTAAGTAAAATATTTAAATTTTTTTTAATGTTTTTAATAAATTAAACGATATATCTTTTTTTTAGATTCTGAGAGAACTCGACGAACATCAAGTAAAAATCTATCAGTTACCCGAATGTGATAGCGATGAAGATGAGGAATTCAAGCAACAAGATCGAGAACTTAAGGTATTTTCCATTAAATTATGTTAATACAGGAGGTTGCGGCCGAAGTTTTCATCTCTCAAACGTTGAACGTCGAACGTCGAGCGGCGCTCGACGTTCGACGTTCACGTTTGAGAGATGAAAACTTCGGCCGCAACCTCCTGTATTTTTTACTTCTTTTAGTGATTAATACAGCAAGATGTTTCGCAACTCGAACATTCCAGTAACATTCTAAAAAGTAAATTAATGCACTTTTGTGACATTAATATCGTAATTACTATAGTACGTTAATTATATGTTATCTGATATGGATCATGCCTGACTGCTTCTAATCAGAAAGTATCCGTTGAATCTTTCAAACTCTCGAAGATAGTTTATATTTAGTCGGACAGGCATGAAATCTTTATTCGTTAAAAATCTCGTGGGCCAATCTTTTTTATTTTGGAATTTATGAATTAGTGATTCAATGGTTAATCCTTAACGTGGGTTTGCCATGTTTTTTTTGCATTTTTTTAAAGAAAAAAAACACTTGTTTTTTGCGTTCTGTTTAGTTGCAAGATGTTCACATTCGAATAGAATATTTTAAATAGGTATTAAATTATTTAAATTTAAAGAAAAGTATCTTTAAATACGGCAAAAATATCGTGCACAATAGTCGTAGGGGGTGTATCTGTTTGTTACTGCCTCTATCGAAATGAAATATTACAGTAGAAAAACTGCTATAAATGAAACTTTCTTATGTGGGAAAAACAGAAGTTTTGTCAATGACTTATTCTCTTTTGAAAGATTTACTACATAGGGGAGACGAAGCTTCTGTTTGTAACTTTCTTTACTGTTCTACAAAACGCCATTAGATGTATCTTTTCCTTTCTTTTCACTGTTCAATTTCGTGATTATTTCGGAATTTTTTACATTTAGTTTCTTTNGACCGGCACACGTATTTGTAAAATCTAAGTGACTCGTACAACATGGAATTCATATAAAATGGAATAATCAACAGTGTTTATAAGGGGGGTCGACTGTACCCAATTTATCTATCTATATATATTTTTTAAACAGGGAGAAATCGGTTTCGCCACTCTTCCAGACCAAGTTCATCGAAAATCCGTCAAGAAAGGATTTGACTTTACTTTGATGGTTGTAGGTAAGTTTAATTATTATTTTTGACACTGTAACATTAAGCGTTAACGTATAAACAATTCCGAAAATTATCTCCTAAATGCTTAAATTCTTTATTTAAATGTTTAAAGTACGTTCATTGTTTCTACATCGTGTAATATTACAACTCTCTCTCTCTACTCAGATTCCAACTACCAGGATATGCAACTTTTTTTTTTTTTATTATTCTATAGTCAACAAGTGGCGACAAGTACTTTTAAATTTAAAACACTCCTAGCTAATCACTTCTTCTTTTTAAATATACAAATATTTCTTTTGTTTTTTTAATATAATTCCATCATTTTTTCTCATCCTCAGGTGAATCTGGACTGGGTAAATCAACTCTTATTAACAGCCTGTTCTTAACAGATATATATAAAGATAGAGTTGTTCCTAATGTGGAAGGTGAGTTAAAAACAAGTGTTTTTCTATGTTTTTTTTTTTTCTATACATTTAATAACAATCTATATAAAGTATATTTTTTTCTGTGTCTTGTTTTCTTTTTCTCTCTCTTTTGGGAAAGGTCAAATTGCATGTTTGTTTTTTAAAAAGTTCTGTTATGATTTAATGATGTATTCATTATAAAAAAAAGAAACATTAGCTATGAATGTAATCTTAAAACACTTTACTTTTATTATGAATAGTTGTAATTCCACTTACATTAATAAAGCTTTCCAGAACGTTGTTTATGTAAAACGTTTCTTTTTTTTTTTTTCTATTCAGAAAGGGTTGACAAGACAGTCGATATTCAAAAAACTACAATAGAAATCGAAGAGAAAGGTGTTCGATTGCGTTTGACAGTTGTAGACACTCCCGGATTTGGAGATTCTGTCAATTGTGAAGACAAGTAAGTAGCGAGTTTCTTTTTAGTTTCTTCACTACATAAGAGTTTCTTCATATATTTTTTAATGTATTTTAGCTATAAAACAATCGAAAAATATATAGACGAACAATTTAATCAGTTTTTTAAAGACGAGAGTGGCTTGAATAGGAAGAACATCGTGGATAATAGAGTTCATTGTTGTCTTTATTTTGTCCCTCCATTCGGGCACGGGTGGGTGATTTCTTTTCTTTTTTTTTTTTTTTTTTTTCTTAGCTCGATAGTGCGGTTAACCTCATTTGTATTAAATAATACGTTTAATATTTCTTCCAGTTTAAGACCCATCGATATAGAATTTATGAAACGTCTCCATCAAAAAGTCAATATCGTTCCGATAGTAGCTAAAGCAGATTCTTTAACAGCCGTAGAAATAAGAAGATTGAAGGATCGAGTAAGTAAAATATTTAAATTTTTTTTAATGTTTTTAATAAATTAAACGATATATCTTTTTTTTAGATTCTGAGAGAACTCGACGAACATCAAGTAAAAATCTATCAGTTACCCGAATGTGATAGCGATGAAGATGAGGAATTCAAGCAACAAGATCGAGAACTTAAGGTATTTTCCATTAAATTATGTTAATACAGGAGGTTGCGGCCGAAGTTTTCATCTCTCAAACGTTGAACGTCGAACGTCGAGCGGCGCTCGACGTTCGACGTTCACGTTTGAGAGATGAAAACTTCGGCCGCAACCTCCTGTATTTTTTACTTCTTTTAGTGATTTAATACAGCAAGATGTTTCGCAACTCGAACATTCCAGTAACATTCTAAAAAGTAAATTAATGCACTTTTGTGACATTAATATCGTAATTACTATAGTACGTTAATTATATGTTATCTGATATGGATCATGCCTGACTGCTTCTAATCAGAAAGTATCCGTTGAATCTTTCAAACTCTCGAAGATAGTTTATATTTAGTCGGACAGGCATGAAATCTTTATTCGTTAAAAATCTCGTGGGCCAATCTTTTTTATTTTGGAATTTATGAATTAGTGATTCAATGGTTAATCCTTAACGTGGGTTTGCCATGTTTTTTTTGCATTTTTTTAAAGAAAAAAAACACTTGTTTTTTGCGTTCTGTTTAGTTGCAAGATGTTCACATTCGAATAGAATATTTTAAATAGGTATTAAATTATTTAAATTTAAAGAAAAGTATCCTTAAATAAAGCAAAAATATCGTGCACAATAGTCGTAGGGGGTGTATCTGTTTGTTACTGCCTCTATCGAAATGAAATATTACAGTAGAAAAACTGCTATAAATGAAACTTTCTTATGTGGGAAAAACAGAAGTTTTGTCAATGACTTATTCTCTTTTGAAAGATTTACTACATAGGGGAGACGAAGCTTCTGTTTGTAACTTTCTTTACTGTTCTACAAAACGCCATTAGATGTATCTTTTCCTTTCTTTTCACTGTTCAATTTCGTGATTATTTCGGAATTTTTTACATTTAGTTTCTTTTTTTTTCTTTCTTTCAGGAAAGCATTCCATTTGCAGTAATTGGGAGTAATACAGTAGTGGAAGCTAATGGAAAAAGAACACGTGGTCGACTTTATCCTTGGGGAATTGTGGAAGGTATTAACTTCGATCTTTTCATCACTGTTTAAAGTATATGTAAAATGATAAATAAGTAAACACGTGTAAGAGTTATAGAAGGGGTGGAAAAAAACGTTGACAATGTTTATTTCTTTAACAAACTTTAGCTGTTAAAGTTATGAAAATGTTTAAATATCTCCTAAAAGAAAAACAAATGTGTTATGAGTTAATATAATTGATTTCGACCTTGAGTTTGTTATGCAAAGGATAAACCTTGAAGAGCAATTTTAATAAATCTATTTATTTAAATATTTAACAAGTTTAATATAACATTTAAAAAAAAAAACAACTTCCTTAACATGTCAACAATAAAAATCCAAAAGATTGACTGACGACCTTGAAGTAGATATCTCCCATTCATTTTGCCTTAAATTCCCTCCCCCAATATGGCAAGAGTGAAATTTAATATATTTAAAAAGAAAAACTCCCAAGAGTGTGGAATTTTTTCTAAAATTTTCGGGTTCCAACCGGAAAATTAACGTCTTGCACATGTAAGGAATATACTATTAAGAGTTATTGCTATCTTTGTCTGACTCGACACTACAGTAGATAAGGTACTGTATTGCTGATGAGAGGTTCCTTTTTTGGGAACGATACGGTGAAAATTTCTATAAGTTTTGTATAAGAATGTTGTACAAACTTTAAATTTTAAACTTAATGTTGAAATTTATCTCAATTTTATCGAATAAAAATAGTTATTTTCATAATTTTTAACACTTGAAAACTTTTTAAATGGAATCATTAATACAGTCGACCCCCCTATAACACTGTTGATTATTCCGTTTTATATGAATTCCATGTTGTACGAGTCATTTAATTTTACAAACATGTGTGACGGGCTGTGAATGGCTCATTTATTTGTAAAATCTAAGTGACTCATACAACATGGAATTCATATAAAACGGAATTATCAATAGTGTTATAGGGGGTTGACTGTATTTTTTTCACGTTTTAAATAAAATTTAGAATATTATTTATATCAAATTAAACCATAAATTTTTAGATTTGGTATAGAAAATATCATTCAATTTTCTGATAATTTTCAGTGGAAAATCCAAAACATAGCGATTTTTTAAAGTTGAAAACGTTCTTGATAAGGTAAAAAAATTGATTTTTTTTTATCTAAATTTTAAATTATTTCTTTTATTCATAAATTCTTTTTAATGTTAGCACCCACATGCAAGATTTAAAAGACGTCACACGAGATGTCCATTACGAAAATTATAGGGCACAATACATAACAAAGATATCTCAGCAGGCAGCTCGAGAGAGAAAGTGAGTTAAAAAAGTGATGGTGAAAAATAAATATTTTTTTATTACTTTTAATACTAAATGTATTCTAATTTTTTTAAGCAAACTTAGGAGGGATTCCGGACCGAATTTTGATACAATTTCCGAAGCAGATCGACTACTTCAACAAAAGGAAGAGGAGGTATGAAAATTCTTCTTTAAAATTAGTAAAAACAATTGCCAAAAATGGGGCATGCAAGTTTCTTTTTTCGGTAAGAAGTATCTATCAATAGAGAGAGAGAGCAAGCAATAAAGTTAAAGTCACTCTCTTCAACTGTGAAAAAGGCTTTTGTTCTAATTGTTTTTTAAAAAAAGAATCTCTAGAGTTGAATGTCTGTCAGTCATTTCGAGTAAAATACAGCTCGAAGTACTCGTACTTTTGATTAAATTTGATCCTTCTAATAAGAGCCAATCTCGGCTCTTATCATAAATAAGTAGAAGAGAATGTTATTTTTAATAATTTTAGTGAGAATTTCTGTAAAAAAAATAATTTAAATTCCTTTTTTTTTTTTAGATTCGTCGAATGCAAGATATGTTGCAACAGATGCAACAGAAGCTGAGGGCAGCAGGAAAAGAACCTTTATCCGAATCCAAAATGGATGGAGATAAAAAAGATAGTGACAGTGTGGTTAATTTATAAATTTATAAAAGATTTCTACTATTAAAATTAAATTTTTTTATTATTATTACTATTATTATTATTACTCAGTACTTAATGGGCTGAAGAAACAAATAATAGAATGCCCTCATTTATAACATTCTATGTTATAGTTGAAGATATTTTTGAGTTTTTGATATTAAAAAAAAAAAGAAGAAAAAATCAAAAATTTGAAGCATTTTTATATTAAAAATTGATATAAATTAATTTATAATTTGTTAGTTATAAAAGAAAACAATGTTTTTTTTTTCATCTTTGTGTGTGTGTCTGTATGTGTGTGTATGTATTAGATATAATCACTGTTATAAAAATGATAAAAGGGAGCTTAATATATTCCATTCATTACAATTTTTCTTAAATTTTCCAGTACAAATTTCTATAAAAATATTGTCGAGTGTTGTTATAACGATGTTAGAATATACAGGGAATGTTATTTTAATTGTTTTTTTTTTTTTCTTTTATTTTTGTTCGTGAGCCTAAATAGAAGTTTTCATGTATTATCTCTTCCAATAAAGTATGTTCCCACTTGTGTAAATTTTCTTGTTATATATCTTTTGCTAGAATCTATATTGTGGTAGATAGTAATTACAAGTCGACCCTCCCTATAACACTGTTGATTTTTTCCGTTTTATATGAATTCCATGTTGTACGAGTCACTTAGATTTTACAAATAAGTGAGCCGTTCACAGCCTAGCACACGTATTTGTAAAATCTAAGTGACTCGTACAACATGGAATTCATATAAAGCGAAATAATCAACAGTGTTATAGGGGGTCGACTTGTAATGTACACGTTGTAGGCAAAACGAAATTTTACGCCCTTTCGACGTCATTTACGTTGTAAAAATAAAGGAGTGGCAATTAATTGATGTAAGTGTTCACTAGTCTAAACGAATAATGTCTTGCTGCAGGATTGTATGACGTGTTTTGAATCATACATACTTTAATTTTAAACAAGGAAACTTACCGGGAAATATTTAAACATAAATTTCTTAGTATTGAGTGAGAATAGTCGAATTTTAACAATGTGTTCTAGTTCTTGTATTAATTAAAATAATAAATTACAAAGGTAATTATTTATACGAATGCCAAAGTTTAGTATCAACGATTCGTCTATCATAATTAAATTAATTTTACATTGTTTTGGGATTGTGATAACAATAACCGATCGATTACATTATCCGTGATTACAATAACCGAACTCCACTGTATATCACAAAACCGGGCTGGTACTCGTTTAACGATAAAAAGGTACACGAGCAATAGTGTGGTGCGAGGATCCAACGTTATAGGAGAACATACCATAGTTACATTACAGTACGTTTATAGGATGATAACCGAATTGCCGATCAGTTAAGGTGTCAGACCATCGCCCTTGGGAACCAGGAAACGATTGCGGACAAGTTGAAAAACACCAAGAATTTTCTGGGTGATCCTTTAGGAATCTCGGATATGTCGAATCCCATTCCTCATCACTCGGCCACCCCATTGTGGAGTTGGCCGAACTCACTGGGCTTGATAAACAGCCCCTCTTAGCACTCGGGGAGGAAAGAGAGCAAATTACAGTAGACCCACATTATGGCTTCCAAATAGAATTTTGTGTTCACCAGTGGTCGAATGGATAAACCACTGATTACTGATCTTAGGTTCGTACTTTACAAACGGACTGGTAGCAAGGAGTTTTCCGGGTTTTCTTCACTAAACACAGCCAGTTTCCAATAGTAAGTCCTCCCGGGAGACACACTCCCTTGGCAGATCACCCAGTTTTGGTGTAAACAAATCGGTTACAATGTCCAGCGAACGAAATGACGTCATTCTCGTTTAACTCATTCGATTTTATGAACGCACGCACGCCATGTTTCGAGGCGATCCACCACATTGGAAAAGGAAGTTTGAAGGGCTGATTTAACAATACTTTTCAATGGTAAAGTAGCGCTATGTTTTATTCAATTGTAATTATTAATTTTTCATTGCGAATATGAGCATAAATATACTTTTTTCATCGAAATACATCAATATGAGAAAGATAAGAGAAACATAATTTATATACAGTACTTGCGACTAAACACTAATGACCATTTAAAAAAAAAGTAAATAAATATGCATAGATCTTATTTTAAAAATGATAATGTTGCAGTATAGTATAATCCCTATTACTACTTTATTTCTTCTCCAATATGGCGGTATCTTTAATTTAAATTTGAGGATCCAAATCTACGTGACTTCTCCTATTTTCTCTTTCTTCCTCTCCAGTTATTTAGTAATTGTTTCGTTCCTTCAATATTACAGGCCGTAAGGCTTTATCCATGTTTATACGTAACTTATCTTCTGTTAGACAGACTATAGTATATATTTTTAACGTCGCGCCATCTTTTTTCCGATCCTTTAACTATTGTCGAATTATAAACATTTTCACGAAAATAATCGAAAACGGCTACAAATACTACAAACGTTCTTCGTAGCGAAGAACATATAAAAACGAATTTAATAAAAATAAAAATGCGTGTCGCCCATTGCCAATTAACATCTGTGACCTGAATGGACCTTCTGGTGCAAAATTTTTTGTTCAAGATTAGCGCTTGAAAGTTGCATGCTCTATCTCCTTTATTATTGATAATATAAAGCAGAGATTATTAATTACAGTCGATCCCCCTATAACACTGTTGAATATTCCGTTTAATATGAATTTCATGTTGTACGAGTCACTTAGATTTTACAAATACGTGTGCCGGGCTGTGAACGGCTCACGTATTTGTAAAATCTAAGTGAATCGTACAACATGGAATTCATATTAAACGGAATATTCAACAGTGTTATAGGGGGATCGACTGTATTATTATTAATATCTGCCTTGTGTATCCGCAGAATATGAACCTGCATTTCTTCATATTGAAGGACATTTTGAGACATTCGCCATCTTGGTCACTTGAAACGTGGCCACTCGATCCCTCGTCACGATACGAACTAGATCGATTCTTGACTACATCGGGGCCGCGCCGAACAGTTTTGGCACCCGAGGAAAACCTCATACCTCGCGCCTCTGAATTAGAAAAAAAAAAAAGTTTTTACGGGTTCATTTTGGCGACTGGGCACATGCCCACTTTCGCTCCCGTTAGTTACGTCTCTGAATATATTAATGTCATCGTCCTTTATTCTGAAAGCTGTCGGGCATACTGAACTTCGTGATCCGTGCCCCGAGTGACTGGGTCGAACTGGTCTTAAATGGGCGCGTTCAGAATTGCATTAAAATCAAAATCCAAAATGGCCGTTAGACCAGGTTAGCTCTCATATGATCTATTTATCGAATAATTTATATACTTCTGCAGTTTAAGAGGTCGTTTGTTTTTCATCATATGTCTTCATTACGAGATTGTTGCCATAATGAATAAAAATAAGCAATAATTTTTAACTTGAATAAGAATATGCATATGTTTATATTTTACTAGATGAATAAAAAAGGAGGAACTACAACTACAGAGATTTGAAAACAAAATACTAGGGAAAATCTTCGGACCTGTGGAAGATTATGATGATAATGGTATCATGGTCAATGGAGAACCAATATGGAGGAGAAGAACAAACCAGAAACTGAAGACAACCTATGACAAGCCCATGATTACACAGGTGATTAAGGCCGGAAGATTACAGTGGCTAGGCCATGTCGTAAGGCTTTCTATAATGGCAACAGTTTCAAGAGGGCTTCACTATGAGGAAGCCGTCCCAGAAAAAGTTGGATAGATCTTCAAGACCTCGGATTGAAGATTGGCAGAAGCAGGCTATAGACCGAACGATGGAGAAGGATCGTGACTGCGGCTAAAGGCCTCCAAGGCCTATAATGCCAGACGAAGAAGGAGAAGAGGAATAAAAAAAACTAAAAAAAAAAAACATTTGGCCTAAAGGCCATCATATCAGATGAGGTGTATAAGATCAGCCTAAACATACCTCACCGAAAATAATATGCAGAAAAACTTCAGACTATACAAATTTTACAGACAATCTGTAGACATTTTGCATAAGTTATCTGAAGCAGATATTTTAGTATGCATTTCTGGAATTTGTTTAACTATCTGCAGGTAACGTCTATAATGAAATTGAGCTGTAAAAAACTTTTATATTTTTAATTACTATAAAATGGCAAAAGCTTAATTTGGACGGTAGGTGTGTATTTGGGTTGGGAAACATCCGTACACTCTTCGTGTTCTCATTTAGCTCATTTTTCACATCTTATCCATTTTTCTGCTTGAAAATAATTTGTTGCAGTAGTCTATAAACACTCATTTTAAATGCTGAAGAGTGACATGAACAGGGGTGATATGAGCGTGCTCATATCACCCCTGTTCATGTCACTCTTCTGCACACGTGGGCTATTATGAGCGTGCTCATATTAGCCCACGCATATTTCTGTCAATTAGCGTAGATAAACTTTAGCTGTGAACGTCGACAATCATCTTTAATCTAAAAGAACATTCTTTTCCAAAAATATCATACTGCAGCTAATCTAAAGCACAGTTCAAGTTTACAAATATAATTAGCAAACCACATTTTTACGTAGCCTATCTCGACAGATTTCTACAGATTATCTCTGCAAACTTTTTCTTCTGATAAATGTATGCGACTACATTGTTAAAAACGACACAGTGGAAGAGTCTTATACATGGCACTTCTCATTCACACTGTTGTTACGAAATTCCAAACGTATGCTCATATTAACCCGGTCTACCTAATTCTTTTTGCATATCCTGAAATGTCTCCATTTTAGGTAACGTTCACACTGCCGATGACGTTCACACTAGTCGGAAGAATTAACATTTTACTATGTCTATCCATTTTTAAAACAGCGAAATACGTTCTAAAAGCGCAAAAAACCCACGGAATAATACTAACAAGTAAGCTTAATGTAAATTGAGCATAGGCCTACTCTAACACTGGAACTACTGTAATGAACAATGTAAACGTTTTGGAGACAAACGAATACAACTAAAGACACGCCGCCATTATGGATCAGGATCTATGAACACAGTCTTAGATTTAGTTGCATTTGAATTGCGAAATATCTTTCTTACGTGTTGAACAGAGATACTTTAGTGGAATTTTATATAACGGATTAAATTTTTAATTTTATTTTCTCTATCTTCAAACCTAGAAAGATGACGATTTGCAACGATTTTATTTTTGTATGTAATGGCTGACACCTTGACCGCTCGGCCATCCGACTAATCTGGAAACTCTGGTAGACGATCCTTCGCCAATTGTTCCAGAAGATTTTGATGAAGCGATTGTCGAAGAGTCCTACACTAAAGAAGATAAAGATGAAGACGAACCACAATCACGAAGACAATGTCTTTCTGCAGATGAAGGCTGAGGTCTGGACAGTTGCTGTCTTTTCCTGGTTTTCGTTAATTTATTGACAATGCCATTCCAGGAGATTATTCAGGATGTTTCTTGATGATGCTCTTTTGAACACTTGTTCACGAAACAAACAGATACCAATAGACAGAGCAGGGAATCTGCGGTGGCATTTCAATCATGCGACTTGGAAACTTGTGACCGCCGATGACCCGAAAGCATTTTTTGGCATTGTACTTTATGCGACAATCTCACCTAAACAAAAACTTTAAGATTATTGGAGTATGAGTGTAAGGATCGTGTAGCAGTGGAGAACATGCTGGCCAAGTTTCAGACTTTCTATTTTCCTGGAAAGGAAGTGACAGTAGACGAAGCTATCTGCCAGTTTCGTGGCAAAGTTTACTTCCGATTGTACATCAAAGGGAAGCAAATGGATATTTACTGAATCCGGAAGTTTACACAGGAGCCAAGGATAGTGATAGAGGCTACAATTCTGAAGTAAGCATGGTCAAGCGTTTTTGTGAACCCTACAAAGACCATGGATACGCCGTATTAAAGGAAGGGTTTGTGCAATTTATGGTTGTGAATAGTTCTATTAATAAACACAAATCGCCAAAAATTCGTCAGCCACTCTAATCATTTTAATACACTATAAAGTTACATTTCATTAGTTAGTGATAATAATAATAATAGCACTCCTGAAAGTAAAACAAAGAAAGGAGCTCCACATGGCAAAGAAATTGCATTTGAAATAACTGCATGCCTAAGACTTCTGCAGAAGATCACAGGTTAGAGGTTGATTCGCATGGAAGGGACCGAAAGAAAACAAAATACAGTCGACCCCCCTATAACACTTAATTCCGTTTTATACGAATTCCATGTTGTACGAGTCACTTAGATTTTACAAATACGTGTGCCGGGCTGTGAACGGCTCACGTATTTGTAAAATCTAAGTGACTCGTACAACACGGAATTCGTATAAAACGGAATTATCAACAGTGTTATAGGGGGGTCGACTGTAATGACATTTTGGAGGTGGGCATAAAATACATCCCATTTAATTCAATGGAAACATTTTGGGTAAAGAAAACAAGATATAAATGTCCTAAATTTTGTAGTATTGTGTAAAATAAAAATACATCTGTATTAATTATTGGAATTTCATCTATTTAATCTCTTACAAGTAAAAGGAAATACTTTACACAATTAAACACCACTTGACAATAAGACTTGACAATCAACAAACAAATATGAACATTTACAATTTATAAGAGGTTAATACATATAAATCACACGCCATTTTGTCGATAACAAAGCACGAATGAATAAATAGTACTTAATAAAGCATGAATGTATGAAGCTTTTATTTAATAACAATGCATTAATAAGTGATTTTCAGTTAATAGAAGACTCGAACGGGTGTATAGTTTAGTGTAGTATTGTAATATAAAATATTCTATTACATTTTGTAATTGTGAAAAAAAAAGATTAACATAAAAATTTACATAATTAATTTCTAGTGTGTATATTACACTTTACGAGACGTAAACAAATCATCGCGACTGGAAATAAATTAAAAGGATGATGACCGGTTTGTTTAGCAAAGTCACGTGACCGTTACAAAACACTACGTATTGTTTTATAATAGTAGCGTTCGGTATAGATACATATATAATAAAAATTACAATTAAATAACGAAAATAATAATAATAATAATAATAAAAAGGTATAATTTTCATATTCCGAGAAAGGCCAACATCATTGATAAAATTAACGAATGACGTCCGGTTGATTATTATTTTCTTACGTCACACGAGAAATCCTTTCCCTTTCGTTCATTTACCAGTTGTTGACCTTGTGCGCATTGAGTATTGCGCATTGTGGTTCCATGATGGCGTTAGCTGGGTGTTACTTTACCCTGGTCATGTCGCGAGTGAAATGTCGTCGTTTCGTCGTTTGAGTAATGGCCGGCACCAACAACGTAGATAATGACGAGAAGGGTTTGTGGTTAGAATTCTGTGAGAAACAAGCAAAAGCAGCTGCCGTAGAATTTACACAAAATTATCGTATATTTATAAACGATCATCCGAATTGTAATAAAAACAATCAAGAAATATGTAAACAATTTACCGAACATTTCCTCGAATGTTTCGAAAATGAATTAAAGAAGAAACATGGATCAACAAACGGAGGAGAAATCGGAGGAGGAGGAGGAGCGGGAGGAGGAGGATCAGGAGGAGGAGGAGGAGAAGGAGTCAAAATTAGAACGAGAAATCAAGATACTTCGCAAGAAAATTTACGTTCTTTACTGACAAATAACGAAGATTACAGCGATCTCTCAGATTTAGAAAACGATTCGCCGAAAACTCATCATCGCCCTTTCTTCAGGCGTCTTTCTTTCAAAGGATTGAAGAGAGGAAAAGGTTTATTTCATAAACAACATTCTGATGAAGTGGAATTATCTCATTCTCATCATCATCATCATCATGCCGAGAGAAGGACGAGAAGTGAAAAGACCAAATTAGCTAAAATTGTTGTAGAATGTATTAAAGAAGGAGTTGTTAATTACCTGACTGGTGATAATTTGGACGGAAAACAGAAATGGGAAAAATGCCGCCTAACATTAGTTAAAACCGTCGCCGGATACATGCTCGAATTCTATTCTCCTCCTAAAGTGAGTACATTTTTGTTATTTTGTTAATAGGAAACTACCGAAATACAGTCGACTCCCCCTATAACACTGTTGATTTTTCCGTTTCGTATGAATTCCATGTTGTACGAGTCACTTAGACTATACAAATACATGAGCCGTTCAAAGCCCGGCACACGTATTTGTAAAATCTAAGTGACTCGTACAACATGGAATTCATATAAAATGGAAAAATCAACAGTGTTATAGGGGGGTCGACTTGTAATTATTTCTATTTATATTCTTTAAATTACAAATTATAAATAAAAAAGAAAAATTTTAAAACTAGTCGTGTTACTCTTAACTACTTAATATACTGTTTTGTATTTCTGGTTTGAAATGATTATTTCCAGTATTAGTCGTGGTCCCGGTGTCGACTCGATTGGTAATTATCAATACGTTTTCTCTCTCTATTAAAGTTTTATTTAAGAACGAACGAAAAATGCTTTTATGCCGACGGTATTCGTTTATTAAAGACGGTTGTATTTTGTACCGTTCCGTCGGATTATGTCGAGAATACTTCCAATATTCATACCGTGTGCATATATTTTTAAAACAATTCTATTCAAATTTATATTTAGTTCGTTAAGGTATTGATTCCAAAATAGTTTTTTAAATTTGTTTGTTCTAGTCCGTTGTGATTGTTACATTTAAATTATAAAATAACATGCTATTATTAGTTAAAAAAAAAAATTTTTGAAATTGTTTACAAATCTGACAATGGTTTTTTTTTTAATATGATAGAGAAGTTGCGGCTGATGTTTTCAACACAAAAACGTGTACGGCGGATGTTCGGTGCCGCCTTCCTGTGAGCCTAGAAGTTAGACAATGGCGTTTGGAACGTCAGTGGAATCATGCTCGATGTTCCAAACACCATTGTCAAACTTCTAGGCTCACAGGAAGACGGCGCGGAACGTTCGACGTACACATTTTTTGCATTGAAAACGTCGACCGCAACCTCTTGATGTCTACTTCCTTTACATTGTGAAATAATTATTACTCTTCATTTTCATACTTTGGACATTTTTTCTATAATTTATATACTCCATTTTTTTATGTTACTCTACAAAATCACTCTTATATAATAGAAAGGAATTAATCAAACGGGCCCTGTGGTTATCCTCGATTGTAATGGATGGCATCGTGGGCCTTTGTTCAACCGACGTTCAAAGTACGGTGTATGTAGTCGCATTCATAAAGTACTTTTTGGATATTCGCAAAAATGGATGGAAATAAGTTTTATATTAAAAGTATTGTATTCACTGAAATATTGAAAAAGTAATGTGAAAGTTTTATAAACTGTTTTAAAAACAAACCTGAATTATAAATAAATTTATTTCTGAAATTTTGAAAATAAGTCAGAAATATTTATACCTTTCACAACTGAATTTTGTAAAAATTGAGGAAGAAGAGATGAATAGCATTTAAGAAAATATTTAGAGATTTAATTCGGTACGAATGCATTCAAAAATTTTAATGACTGATGTCGAACTAATTGGTAAGTCGTATCGATTGATCAAACCAAATACCGTATTTAATAGGTTCCGGCTGAAAACAAGTCTGGATTGTTTTCCAAATGTTCTTTCAAATCCTGACAAGCTGCCGAGAGACTGCCTTTCTGATTGGCGATCAACAAGCACAGAACAAACTTTGCGGAAACTCTTCTCATGCTGAGTTATTGTGACAAAATTCAATGGTTCGATGGTGATCTTTGTTGATGAGATCACAAATTTTCTCAACATTTTTGTCAGCTTGAGCGTTGGATGAGTGCCCAGATCTAGGTTGATCTTCAAGAGACATTTTTCCTTTTTGAAAGCGGGAAAACCACTCGTAAACCTTTGTCTTACTCGTGGCATCTTGTTCGTAACCACGTTGAATCATTTCAACCATTTCCGTTCTACTTTTTCCTAACAGGAAACAAAATTTCACAGCAGTGTGTTGCTCCTTAAAATCTGACATCATGTTTTTGACAAAAACGAAAAACAGCTCTCTCAAACAAATATCGCTATGGGCCAACAAGTCTTGGCATGCTGACGCCGCTTCGCATACTGATTCCAGAGGGTTCCGTCTACTGACATCTAGTGTGGATACATGTATCACAAATCTCCCACCCTCCACAAAATTATTCCCATTATTTTTGGAATCTCCCATGTATATTTATAACTTTATCCACTCAGTAGTCTAACACCATATTACTATATCACTATAGATTTTAATTAAATTTTAGTCAAATTTTACTTGTAAAAATGAAAAAAGTATGTGAATCTGAAAATTTGAAATATGAATGAAAATGTGTATTACACTCGATGTTTCACTATATTGTACCTGTCAATCTTAGATTATAGATGTAGCTGACTTGATAGCTAGAAACTGATTTTTGGAATGCAAAGTCAGAGAAATAATAAAAAAAATTTGTAGAAAAATGCTTAAAAGTGTCAACAAAACTTGGCACTTTTGAGCATTTATTCAATATTTGTTATCTTTATCACAATAATAGGTTTATAATATTGGCTTTTTCTAGTAGAGTACTCAAACAAAAAATCCCCAAAAATACTATACTTTTTTGGGATTGTTTTATTTTTTTTATTTTCTGCCCTGTGGTCACTAAGAGGATATTTTTTCAGGCCCATTGTGGTTCGTCCAAGCTCACAATCAGGCAGTCGCGTTGTGAGGAAGAAGACCTAACACATCCAGGATAGATCAATCCTGAAAAATATTAAAGGATTTTGGACATGTCTCGATTTCCCAGAGATTTCCCAGAGCAATAGGTTGACCATTTTGCCATCCAGTTGTCATAAACACTTGGTATACTATTGTAAACACAACAATGTTGTTGAGAAAGAACTCAATTTTGCAAGACTTTCAGATTGGCTTTCTGATACCAAAGGATGTATCTATCACATTTTGAGACAAAATGTTGTACATTGCACTAGAATCAGGGACACCCAAATTGCTTACAGACACACTCCAACCACACGTAAGCTTTTACATAATGAAGCAAGACCTATCAACAGACAGGGCATCTGAGGTTTACATGATCCCACTGCAGGATGACAGATTCCAGATGAATTTGATCTATATTGGTTTTACTAAAAGATCCCTGAAACAACAGCTAACAGAGCACAAATACGATATAGATACAAGAAACGATCCACCGCCTTATTCATATATATTTATGATGTAATATTCATGCAAAGTTACATCAGGTGACTATTGTAAGACATGCTATACACACCAATCAAATAAAGGAATTGGAAGTTCTGCCATTCTTTACATCACGTGAAGTATTCCATTCCAGAAGTTTAAACCTGACGCAGTTCTTAGAAGATTGAAAATGTTCATTACATGAATTATACCTTTGTGCTAGACTGATTCAAGGTTTGAATGTGTTTTATGTTTAATTTTCGTCCACTTGTATAGAAGATTTAACTTTGTTTCATAATTTAACTAGAAATGTAAAACTTCCATTGTTCTTAAATGCATACAAGAATTTGCATATGTCTACAGTGTTGGACTCAGATAAAATGTTAATGTTGGACAATTTCTAAAGGGGAAAAACCACCATACAAGCAAACTTGAGAATTTTTAATATTAGTCATAAATCCATGTTTGTGAAGAAAATGGCAAAGAATTTCTGCTTTGGCTGATGTCTGCTTCCTAAGACAGATTCTTTATCTAAAGACAAAGGGTTGACAACTATTCTACACAAATAAAACAAGTTGTATGGTTACATAATACATAAATTGTATATTGACTGCATTTTTCATAGTTTTAATATTTTAAACAAATGGGCAGTATTGTAAGAAAACGTCCTTGCAATCAGCGGCATTTACCATATTCTACAATGAAAAATCTATGGCAGACGTTGATTGCTCAACAAAACTTTTTTAATAAACTTGTAATTTTTTCTTTTATTTGAAATTTTAAAGTATCTTAATTTTTATTGTAAGTTTCTTTATGTAACTCGATTATTTTAATTGAAAATCAAAAAATTTAATACTAAATTAATCATTTATTTCTAGTAAGATATAATGATTCATAAAATCGTTATCAAATTGCATACATTTAGAGTAAACATTTGTATCACAATCTTGATTTTTGATCTATATTTACATTTTAAATTAAAAATATCAAAAAATTGTGAAAATTATAATAAAGTAAATAATTATATTTATAAAATACTGATAAAATTTCGATTTTTATTAGTCATGTTTAATTATACAGTAAACTAAGCTTGAAATTATAAATTAATTGCGCGACATTGCTGGATTCGTTGGGCCGTAACTTGGCTATTTAAATAAATAAACATTGAGTAATTTAGATTAAAAAGTGGCGATTAAGTTGTCGGTCTGTATTAAATTTAATAATTAGAATTAATCGATTTAGAATATTCTGAAAGAAAAGATCGATCTAAAGCACGACTCAATTCGCAACTTCTGCTTATCGTATAGATGCTTTACCAATTACATTATTCAGACCTTTGATATTTGGATATGTCTTTTGGATGGACGGTTATCTTAAATTATTTATATGGTTATGTTTTCTAGTTTAATTTGTCTGGAAGATCAGAGGGAGGTTTGCCTGATGAAAGCTTTTGAAAAGGTCAAAAAATGTTTGATATTTAAACAATTGGTAGTTTTAAGGTATTTTGGTATATTGTATTTATACTACCAGTTTGTATGGGTTTTGTTTCGTAAATTATGACAAATATTTGTAGTTTCTGAATAAAGATTAAAATAAATATATTCAGTTAGTGTCTTGGATAATGAAGATTACTTCCAAGAATACATTCTACCACTAATTATGTTCTACCAGTAATATACAGTATATTGATATCACAGATTTTACAAATTTAGAACATGATTGTGTAAGAAATTTTGAGAAGTCATTTGTTTTTTTTTTCATAAAATACTAATTACTTAATGAAATAATAGGTTATCCATTAAGCAAAGTAAATGAAGAATATTTTTAAACATACAGTATTGTTTATATCAACAAATGATTTATATTTTTTTTATAATTATAAACAAACATATACAAGAATTATTCTGAAAGTTTTGCAATAGAAGAAAACCATCCATGATGAATTAGTGTTTATTTTTTTATTAATAAACTTCATGTGACACATTGATTGATGAAATCTGTTTATCCATAATCTCCCTTAATCTAAGTGAGACATGCTCTTTTTCTAATAGTAACTAGTGATGTAACGAATATTCGGTTACTATTCGGTATTCGGCCTATTTTTCACTATTCAGCCGAATACCGAATATTTAATCACTATTCGGCTGAATACCTAAAGACAGGAGTAATAAATAACAAAAACACAGTAAATTAATCATTTTGGTATTTAGATTTATTGTTATCGAGTTAGTGTTGTTTGTTTATATTTATTTATAACTTGTAACATGCACAAAATAAAAAAGAAAATAATATTAGTCACATGTATTCACAATTTATAATTACAAAGATCAGCACACGTACACGTCTATCGTTGGAGAATCCTTGCACATCTGAGGGTCTGACCCTATCTATCCTTCTTTTTAAGTGCTCGTCTTTGCTCTTCCCTTTCTCTTTCCTCTATCGCTCTAATCTACATATGCCTGTGCATACATCATAATATGCAATCACGGTACTTTCGATTCGTCACTTTTCCGTCGTAGATTTCCCATTTTACAATTACGTGACTCATAGCCTGGTGATAACGGAGAAAAGAGACAGATAGGACGTCGATATAAGTCACAGTTATGATTTCACAGATTCGAGACAGCTTGATAGCCCAAACGGCCCCAGGCTTTCGCCCGTGCACGCTAAGTGACTTTCATTACAAGCATTTAGCTTTCCGAAGTCTATGACAACAATTGTTTGGCATTGACGGCTGCAAATTTCATGCCAATAAGCTGCCTCGACTTGTTTGATTATGTTATCGACTCAATTTCATATTTATTTTCACATTTTCACTTCGCGGTCCTTCTCTGTTCTTTTTCCGTTATTTACACGTGTAGGTCATTTCATCGTTATCCACATTTGATATCATCATTTATCACATACTGCCATGACAATCTTGTCTGTCCGCTACAACTGCCAAGAATTAACGCGATTGGCAAAGCGTAGTGACAGTGGGCCAATAGAGAGCAGGGTCCTTGCCATAATGCGGTTTGCGCGCCAATTTTCGTACGTGCGTTAATCGAGCCGAATAGTTTGGCCGAATATTCGGCTATTCGGCCACGCTCTTGGCCGAATATTCGGTATTTGGCCTGAGGCCGAATATACTATTCATTACAACACTAATAGTAACAATGGGATTTTCTAGAGAAATACTTTGTGCAATGATTTTACTATCATTTTGTATTGGAATGAATGACAAAGATTGTTATGAATAATTGAAATTGGCTTTTGGAGATGATGCTCCATCCTTCACTACTGTGTTCAGGTGGTAGAAAGAATTTCAGAGGAGTCATACTTCCTTACATGACAAACCACATGAAAGGCAACCATGAGCAGCAGTGACTCCGGAAAATGTGATTCCTATCCAACATAAGATTGCAGACCAAAGATATACCATACCTATGAAATGATACAGGAAAGACTACAGATTAGAGTCTCTGCAGTTGCAGACATTCTGTATAAGGAGCTATGGTTAAAAAAAAAGTGGTGTCTCAATGGATACCCCATCAGTTGACACATTTCCAAAAGTCATAGCATGTCATGATCTCTAAGGAAACTCTGGTGATGTTGTAATAGGTGATGAGACATACATACCATTTCATAACTGTGAAAGGTTTCAAGAAAGCTGGGTATGGATTCATAAAGATGATCGAGTTCCATCAACTGTAAAAAGACAAAGAGCAATAAAAAAAATTTATGTTTTCTCTACACGGTGAGCTAATATTAAGTCATATCTTCTACAAAATTTAATGAAACAAATGTTTTTGGCTGCATTAAGTGACCTGCTTCAGGTTTTAACAGTCTGAAATCAAACTTCTAAATAGAATACAAATTTGGAACATTGCCAATGTTCTTATGACATCATTATTTTCAAAGTATATTTTCTGTATATCTTAACCTGTATAAAGAAACTGAAATTGCAAGTAAATAAAACTTTTTACAATATTTACTTTATTTCTTATTTTATATTGTATTATATTTATTTAGCTATTTAAACAGTTGTGTAAAAAATTTGATTTACTTGTGATGTCAATTTCTTTATACAGGTTAAGGTACAGTACATAAAAAAAAATCTACTTTGTAAATAATGATGTCATAAGAACATTGGCAATGTTCCAAATTTGTTTCAGACCTTATAGTATTCCTATATTGCAAAATTTTCAGTCGCCTCTGTATGCTGGACCTCACGGTAAGTAGTGTTTAAATCATACAGTTGTCAAGATGTTAGAAGAATTTACAGGCAATATTGATATATATATACCTCAGTTATTTAATTGTACTATTATGAAGAATATGTCCTAACTAATAAGCTTCTTAAACTGGAGTAAACCATAAATTTAAAGAGTTCTACCCTGTTTTTTTATCGTCAAATGTTTTCGGCTATTGTAGTATCCATCCTTGGGATCAAGCATAGTAGAATTCTTTTAAATTAAATTTTAATGTTCTTAGAAGTGTTCTAAATATGAATTGATGATAAATAAGAAAAAAAAACAAAAAAATAATAATAAAAAAAATCATAAAATACAAACAATGATGATAATACACAACAAATCTGTTAAATATACACAATAGTAATTAATGTATAGTTTTAGCCACATCTTGGTTTATAATATGTCTATACTGCAGATAAGCAAGTGGAGTCTTTATGATTAATACACAAATTCTTAACACTATGTTTGTATATAGTTATTTTTTCTAGAGTTTTTTTCTGGTGTTGGTCGCTTGTGGTTTTTAAGAGTTTAGTGTCCTTGAAGTATGGTGTATTCTCAGGAACAGTTGTTCTCATAATAGCCAGTTGTTGTGCTTTTCTCAAATGTACAAATATTCAATTAGATCAAAATTTGTTTCAAAATTAGATCAAAAATTGAAAATCATTAAGAAAGTAATCTTTTCCACTCGATGATTGCATTTGTAAAACGTTGAAAGTACTTGCGTGCCTATTCTTGTTTGAATTAAACTAAATTAACACCAAAAGACAGTGTATATTTATTAATTTGTATAAATTTGGTGTTGAATCTGTTCATCAGTTTTATATACTATGAAGTAATTTTTTAAATTGTAATATTTTGCTTGAAATTTGTGTCAGATGTGCATTATTTGTTTAATATACATTAAAAACACATTTTTCTTAAAAATTATAATTTTTTTCACACTTTCATACCAGGAAATGTCAAATTATTGTTGTTTCCCCATACACACAATTTAACCAGAGTTAGCCTGTTAATGTACAGTATGATCTCCTTAAAGTCCAAACTTAAATGTGACGTATTTAAGGCTTTAGGTGAAAAAAACCATATTAACACCTGCTACTAAGCAGTAGCAAGCATATAAACAAGTGTAATGTATTCTATTAAGTACATTAAAGGATTAAGGATATACAAGTAGATGCTTTTATGGGATTTATTGTTTACTGGAAATATCTGTACAATTATGTAACAGTGTTTAGTAAAATTAATAAATTATTATAGTGGTGGTGTTGATGGATTGGCTCTTACTAGGTTTTTATACTGATTCTATCTAATACTATGCCATACCTAGGTCCAGACATTACTACAGAATAAGCTGCTATTTTACATTTACAATAAGCTGAAAATTTACATTTATATATCAGATTTAAATATAAATACACTGACGGAAAGTGTTACACCCAGATGGAATTGATAGAAATTTACAAAACTTGGTAAACATGTACAAGAGCATACCCAAAAGAAATGAACAGAAAATGAAATGAATTACACAAAGTTTTATTGCTGTTTGTTACACGTTTCTGTAAGAGGTATGGCCACCTTGAGATTGGATACACTCTTGGATCCTTGTAGGCATTGAAACAATAAGTGCTTGAATGTCTTGTTGGGGTATATCTCTCCATGCCTGCACAACTTGTGCAATCAGTTGTTGTACAGTGTGCGCTGGATGGCTATGAGACATAATCTGTCTACTCATGGCATCCCAGACATGCTCTATAGGGGATAAATCTGGAGAATGGGTGGGCCAATCCATGATTGCAACACTTTGCAAGGCCTGTCATGTGATGGCAGCGGCATGAGGACGGGCATTATTTTGTTGGAAGATAACGTTTTGGGTGGTGTTCATGAAAGGTATGACTACTGGATGGATCACCTGTCCACATACTGGCGGCCGATCATTGCGCCTTCAATAACCACCAACTTGGTCCTGCTGTCGTAACTGATTGCCCCCCCCCAAACCATGACACCGGGAGTTGGACCTGAGTGGCATTCTGAAATCACAACAGGGTGGGCTCTTTCTCCAGCATGCCAGTGGACATGTTGCCGACTAACACATTGGCCTAAACAGAATTGGGATTCATCACTAAACATAATTGTATGCTATTCATGTGTCCAATTATGTCTAGCAGCACACCATGTTAGCTGTTGTTGGCGATGAAATCTGGTTAAGGGAACACATAGCAAGGGGGTCCGAGATCTCAGCCCAGCATCAAGCAGTCGGTTTACAATTGTCCGTAGGGTGACTCTGACAGTAACTATTGCTCGGATCTGTGCTGCCATCGCACATCTGTCAGCAACTGCCATCTGCATAATATGGCAGTCTACACGTGGCATCGTCCTTCTGTATGGACCTGTGCCAGGTCTGCGAGTACTGGACCCTTCTTGCATCCACCGTGTGACCACTCTTTGTACTGACATTGCACTACGGCCAGTCCTTCAGGCAATTTCACGATATGATGCTCCCATTTCTGACATGCCAATTATCCGACCTCTTTCAAAGTCAGACATTTGGGTGTACAGAGTTCTCACTCATCGATATGGCATAGCTGGTCACCAACAACATATGGACCAAAAACAGTCATGTTCCATAACACAGTTCACAAATTATAAATTAAAAACTATAGCAATTTTGCATAACAAATATCTCCATAATTTCCATACCACTGTATGTACTTCATTTAATTTTTGATCATTCAATACCCTTCAAAAAGAGATTCTTCTGTCCTAATTTCACATGTCTTTGGCAATATTGGGTGGGTGTAACACTTTCAATTTCCGCCAGTGTATATATAAAATGAAAAACAAAACTGATGAAATTTTTTATTTTATATATTTATATTTAAATGTGACACATGCATGTAAATTTTTAGTGTTCAAATACAGTGGAACCTTGCTTAACGAGCAAAATAAATTGTGAAAATTGACTCACTTAACAAGCGACGTTTTGCATAACAAGTGGCCAGGAGAGGAGAAGTCCTGGATTGTGCTCAGTCTGTGTTTAGCACTCGTTCAGCTTGCAACTTAGTGTCGTTTGTAATCACACATTTTTCCAAACTTGTGTTCACATATATTATGTATAAACATCAACAACCATAGCCTGTTATATAATAAACATGCCAAACAATATGCCAAATTCTTGGGCTATGTAAAGACTATAATTACATATTAGAAATTAATTAATTTCTAATATTTAATTATAGCCTTTACATAGCCCAAGAATTTGGCATATCGTTTGGCATGTTTATGAGACATATATTATCTGTAATTTTTTTTGTTTTTTTGTTTTTTGCAATTCGAATTTGCATTCCGCGCTAGAAGAAAAGATGATGATGATTCACGCTCCTTAACAATGTTTATTGTATAATTTTCTTTGAATAAACATTATACATAAAATATTTGAGTATTTTTTTTCGGCATTATTACGCATTATTGTATTTTACATTAATTTATATGGGAAAAAATTGTTTCGCATTATGAGTAAGACTCTGGAACGAATTATGCTCATTAAGTGAGGTTCCACTGTACATCATCTTTGTAGGTTTTTGGTTTTGGTTGATATATTTATATTTTATAATCTATGTAGAAGTCTATCCGACCTGGACAGTTAAATGCTCAATGTCCTAAAGAACTAATATTCAAAATGCAACTTGTTTCAGAGGACAGCTTTCATTCTTATTTTTAAATTGTAATCTGTTTTTCTATCCTGAGGTAGGTCATTTAAAACAATCAAAAATGTTAGGAAAATTAAAATCGTACTACGTTTTTAAAGATATGAGTGGTAGTACAGTAGTTTAAAGTAGATACCTACAGCACTCCACATCAAAGATATAATTAAAAGAATAGTAACTTCTGACTTTTGATATTAAACAGATTCATATTGAAATAATTTCTAAAACTCTGTATTTGAATATCTAATATAACACATTAAATATGCTGTCTTTTGATTGGAAAAACATTTCCAAACTGCATTACAGAACCTGGAGTTGAACTGTAAACAGTTTATTTAATGTGTCATTTTTGTAATTGGTGTAAAGTGTATGTATAAACTTTGTTGAAAATGAAATATTTACAAATCTACAATGGCTGAGATTGAATACAAATAGAATTCTTAGATTCAAATGCAATATAACTTAACAAAATTTAAATTTAATATATTAAGTACACTTCAATATAACATGTAATACTATAGCCTCTACCCAAAATGTACTATACTAGCATTGAAAACTGAGCTGGAATGGGGTAGATATAAATAAACTTTACTATGTATCCCCAATATTAGAACACAGAAAACCACCACACAATAAGCTTAAGGATCAATTAAGCAATCTGTAGAGGAATATCCAGTGTTTTGGAATTTCCAAAGTTGGATAATTGCAACAGTCTTGCTGAGCCAGGCTCACAAAGATTGGCCTAATGATGAGAAATGGTGTCTGACATATCCAAGTCAGACTATATAAAAAATTCTGGGATTGGGTGTCTGAATTGATCCAGTGTCCATCAGAGGAGTAGGCCGACCCTAACCGTTTCTGGCCATTTGGCTAGTTAATTTTTTGTTGTTAAGTGTACGTACTTAATTTTTAGCTACTTAGCTGGAAGATTAAAAACAGTTTTAATAAATTTATAGGCCTATTACGATAAAAACTGTAGGACTACTGTCCCTAAGAATTTTAAAACATTACATTTTTAATGTGTCATCAAGGTGTACTTTGTTGTTGTTGTATTAATCTGCATTAACTAACAGAGTAGCATTAAACATTTCTTTTTATTACATACACTAAAACCAGTTGTTAAAAAATTTCAAAAATAACTTTTACCATTTAATCACACACGAGGAGAAAGGTTCTGATTTTGCATCAGCTGAAGAATACAAGACATAGTTAATGTTATTCCTTCTGTGGAAAAGGTGCTACATGTGTTGTTATTACTATTGTCATCAGGACTGTTCTGTTGTGTATGAATAGTCTGATGTTTGCTTTGGTGTGTGTGTGGGGCATGTCTACTGATATTTTTCCCCAGTCTGCCAGTATTGCCTTACTGTCTCGTTAAATGGGTGGCCTCAGTCTGTGTAGGCATCCCTCTATTGGAAAGGGAATCCATTAATGTATACCAGATTTGAAATCTCAGTTTGCTATGATGATTGAGCAGCCTATTGGTAATGATTGCGAAGCTAGAAACTTATACTGTTTACCACGCACTGTGCAAAGAGAACTGTTGAGACTGTATACTTTCCATTGGTAATAGTGATCACGTGAGTTTTTAATATTATTATTAGTACGAGTAATTAAATTTGAATTAACATAATTTTTAAATATAAGATACAGACATGTTAGAGCTATCAAAGAAAGATAAAGGCTTGTTATAGACAGGGCTGACAGGAATGTTTTGGGGGACCTCAGAAAAAGTTATTAGTGGGGTACTAAAATAATTTCAAAAAAGAATTTTATCAAAAAATCATATAATTTTATTAAATACCATTTGAAATCATAAAAAGACAAGAATCAATATAAGCTTAATTAAAATATTTCCCATATCAATATATCTCTGAAACATCAAATTCTTTTTCAAATTTCTATGAAAATTTGAGTTTGGAACCTCTCTGAGCTTGGGTCCTTGGTCTGAGGCACTAAAAACTGATGTCTGAGCCAGTCTTGGTTATAGAACAGTAATAATTCAATTATTAGTCCTGTTTTGATTCAGAGAATCAAAAACATCTAGCAGAATAATGATGGACAAGGGATTAATGAAATGAGAAATGAATATTGATTTTCTCAATGGAAATATATGCATACCAGTGTTCAGTGGCCCATGACCGACATGCAAACCCATGACTGACTACCAGTGGCCGAGTGGAGTTTTCTGGATCTCTTTCACATTAGTAATATCTAAATACATGCCAGTTTACCATAGAAAATCCTCTTCATCCCCTTCAATAGATTGTCCACATGTTGTGTAGCAGTAAATAAATAAATCAAACCAAACTAAATGGAAACGTGATAGTTCTAGTACCTATTTGTACTACCAGATATGCTGTAAACAGAACCGAAGATGGATATAATACCCGAAATGCATTTTCTGTTTGAATAAAGCCTATTTTACCCCATTCGCCTTTTTTCCTGTATGATAAGTTTGTTATGGTAATTTTATGCTCACATAGAAGACATGATAGTTCTATGCTACTACTGCGGCAATAACTAAGATGCATTTAAAACTAAACATACATTTATTAAACAAAGTTTCGTAAAATTCTTCATTATTCATGTTGTTGTTTGTTGATCTATAACTTTACAACATGTATTGTTCTATAATTGTTTTAGTGATTTTATTATATTTTACTAATGCAGAAAAATGTATAACAAGAAGTTTGACTAAATTATAATCAATTTATTTTGTTCAAGGTGTTCACGCTATCAGTAACAGAGACCATGTTTTCATCACATAATTGCAATCGTTAACTGAAATCTTTTAATTTTTGCATCCAAAAATAGCTTCAAGACTTTGATCGTTTTTATCAATTCAACAAAACATAATTTACAGTTTATGAAAATAATTTAATATAACAAAATATATAGATTCTTAATTACCAAAATACAAGGAATTTATATTGACGGCTACGTTAAAAAGAAAATTAAAAGTAATGATAACTTTCTTTCTTTGTATATCCATAAAGAAAGTTCCAGTAGACTTTTTGATACTGTGTTAATTCGTTTTCTATGCGGATTCTTTTTTCGTCGAGTGGATTTTCGTCCTTTTTCTGGTTATTCAACGAATCTTATAATCTTTTTCGTAAATTTAATGTGGTTGTCTTGCTATATTCTAACTTGAAGTTGTTTGAAATAGTCTTTATATTACCAGTTTTGTATTATATTATAGTTTTTTACTGTATTATCATCAATTGACTTGATAATATACAATAAAAGTCACTTTTTGTTACTAAAAATTAAAAATAAATTACTTTGATCGATGGCTACGAGAGATCATTTATATTAATGTTCGAAGTTCAAATTTCATCAAAAGACTTTGTAGACGGAAAATTTGCCGAATCGATATTTTTCTATACGTAATTAGATTGTAATTTTAATAAAAATTTCAGTTTTAGATATAACTTGTGTACTATAAAGCCAGCTTCCGACAGGTAAGAGAAGGTTTATATGATGATAAGTGATATAATTTTTGAAATAAAATATATTTATTCTAACTTTTAATAAAATTGAAATACTGTTTTATGCCGAAAGTATTTGTATTTTGTATCTCGCTCACTATTATTTTCATTATTACATGATTTATGTAATTAATAGTTATCATTTATGTTAAATTTGTTCCTTTTACTTCGCGGAATATCTATTCTTTATTAAAGTTATTAAAATATGGGTTTAGTTATTGTACCTGCGAGTAAATGTAAGTCAATAACATCTAGATAGTGGATTTATATAATTTTCATCAAGAATAAATTCAAAGTAATAAAGCAAATTAACTTTCATTATTATTTATTTACTATTTTTACAGTCTGTGAAAGCCAGAAATGGTGTCTTTTGTTTTCTTATAAACGAAGCGAGAGAAACAACAGCTCTAGAAATGCCTGATCACGAGAATACATTTGTGTTAAAGGTATTTAGTTTTTAACTGTATTATTATTTATTTATATGCAATAAGTTGTTAAAATCTAAATTTTATTATATTAAATATTTATATTAAAAAAATGTTTTTATCAATTTTGAAATAGACTATTGGTCATCCTTTTTTGCTTTTTAATTTTTTTTGTTTGATTTGTTCATTTGATAAGAATAAATGATAAAGATTTCAATTGCTTCTATTCAATCTTTGCGAATAATTGAATTTGTGTGATTTAGTGTCTCGGATAAAGAATAGAAACACAAGCAAAAGTTTGACAATTACTTAGACGCAATGTAGCTATTGATTCTAGTGATATCAGTTGCTATTACTTTTGTTTATTTGTAAAGATATTAGTTATTACTTTGTTTGTTTTCTGATTTTTACTAGAAATTTAAAATTACCGTAGAAGAACATCAGAAGTGATATAGCATTGTTTAAAGTCGTCATCATTTTGTGTGATCATCAGATACAGATATTAGATAAAAGGTTTTTGTTTTTAAAAGTTTATTTTCTGTTGTAGTTTTTCTGCATGTGAACTACAGAATGTACTTTTAAAGTACATTATATTAATCTTGACCTGCCTGCTATGATGTACAGTAGCAAGGATGAGTCTGTTACTATGTGAAGGATACCTTATTACAATTTGTTAGAAAGTTGCTAATTTTTCTCTTTTTTTTAAGAAATACTTCTATTTTATAAATTACAAAGCTTTGGAATTTATTTAACGAATAAGATTCTCTATATCTTACAGCAGTTCGGAAAAACATAATTAAATAATTGTTTCTCTGAACTGCTGTTATCAACAAACAATAAAGTCAATATATCCCTGGTATTGCATTGTATATGAAGATAAATTTAATTACTTTGCATTTATTTATTTTAAACACTTTAACATTACATTTGTTATTAAATGAATTAATAAATACAGTAGATCATCGATTATCCGAATACCGATCGACCGAAAGTGTTCCAGTCGGCAAATTCAAATTTCCGCCACTGAAATATTTGGCTGTCTTGGGCTACTCCAATATTATTTTTGTTGGTGTGCGTGTTTTAGCCGGCAGCATGGTGCGACCGTGAGAGGGTATGAATCGGAATGTTTTTGATACTAGATTAACTTCCGAAATATAATTTTTTTTTGTTTTTTTATATTTTTCAATATATTTATATTGTTTGTGCAAAATAAAGAAATAATTTTTACTGATACAATAGCCATGATTATTATTTTAAAAAATTTTTGTTAGACTTAACATCGACAAAAATTCAACACGAAACGACACGCAAAGGAGACAAATTTCAATGTGGGATAGGTTAATATATTTTTTCGTACAAAATCAGTTATCCGAACAACCCCAGTCCCGAATTGTTTCGGATAATTGATTAATCATGTGTTTTTTAAATATTACATAATATTTAACAACACAACTTAAGTTTTATTAATGACAAATTAACAAAGCAACGAAAGAAGAGAGAAAGGAATGATAGCTTATAGCTTCCACATTTTTTGTATTTTAATATTTTTTTACATAAAAATACATCACAATACATTACAAGTTAAATTTTTATATATGTATACATATTAAATTTCTTATGCAATAAAACAATAATTTATAAAAATACAAAACTAATACAGTAGAGCATCAATTATCCTACCGCCAATTAACCGTCACATCGGTTAACCGACCGTTCTAGTCGGCAAATTTCAAATGTCCGCTAGTGATGTGGCGCTACAATATTTGGCTATGTCTTGGATACTTTAATATTATTTTTGTTAAATTTTTGCATGCTTTAGCTGGCAACACGGCTCGACCATTGAAGGGAGGCCAGTATTTAAACGAGACTTAATTTTCTAATTACGAGTGGTTGTTTGTTTTGTGAGCAATAAAATAATTTTTAACAATACAATAGCAACGATTATTATTTTTAAAAAATTTGTTAGGTTAAACATCGATGAAAATTCAACGTGAAGTTGGTTAATAGCAATATACTAATTACATGGGATATCCTAATATACCCAGGGTGGCCAAGCTCCTTGATAGTCCGAGCCATTTTTCAAAATTTGAAATTTTTCGCGAGCAGCAATTAAATACGTATTAAAAAGGTATGCAAAAAATTCCAGATTACAAATTATATCCATAGCAAGAGTGATACAAATTGTTTCTTCCAGAGCACAATGTCAACTGTCCATTGCAATGGCATTTTACAAATTCAAAATCGGTCTGGAGTCGGTCGATAACAGACGATTACGCCACTGTTTATGTTCGTTTGCGCAGTTTTCGATGAGTCATATCATTCTTAACTTGGACGGAAATAAAATTTGTTACAACGTTGTACTTAGCCTTTTATATTTGTTGTTAGTAATTTAAAAGACATTTTGAAACACATACGGAACGATAATAATTTTTAAAAATATAACAACACAAAAATGAAAAGGGAACTCGGGTACGTTTATCGAGATCAACAAATAATCGTTCAAAGAGCCGCATGTGGCTCGCGAGCTGCAGGTTGGCCACCCCTGTAATATACTATACTAGTAATGTATTTTTTTCATTATTTTCGGTTATCCGACCAACCCGAGTCCCCAATTGAGTCAGATAATCGATGCTCTACTGTACTTCTTCTGAAGTATTAACAATATGGAAAATAAAACAAACACTGATGAAGCAAATTTTGCCATTTCCCTGGCAAAATACCATTATCATACTGTTAACTTTCACACAATAAAGAAAATAAAAATTTTACTGGAAATTTATTAAACCAAACTGTAAATTATCTTCACAATCCCCAAGAAATAACCCAATTTCCAATAATGATTTTATTATTCACACCAAACAATTGCCTAAATAATTGGGCTATAACTTCACTAATTTTAATAATTTATTAAATAATTTAGAAGCATCTGGAAGAAAAGAATTGACCTGGGTTGGGGCTTGAACCTGCAACCTCTGCTTGTCAGTTGCATCATCTGGACCCCGAGCAAGACTTCGCTTCCAGATGTATTTAAATTTAAATATAACCTTATGCTGTTAACCTTAGTGTTGTCTGGGGACAACTCCTATGCCCACGGTCTAAATACAACTCCACGAAGGCACTCAGCTAGCTAACATTTTACCTGGTGAAGTGTATATATGTATAAGTATAACAAACATCGCAAAGCCTGATATGTATACAGTATAGAAACAGAATTAGAGCCTGATTATGTAGGCAATTGTTTGGTGGTACATATCAGGCTTTGCGATGTTTGTTATACTTCTTTATTATTGGAAATAGGGTTATTCCTTGGGAGTTATTCTATATTAAGAGTAGAATAGATTTTCTACTTTTAGTAAGTAGAGACTGGTTTGACCTCCAACTTTAGAGCAATTCAAACATCTGGTTTTAGCAATCCATTCTACTGTACTCGGAAAATAGGTGTTAAAGTTCAAGGACATTTAAAGGACCATTTCCCTTTAAATGGATGCGGCCCCAGACGAACGTGCTAATTTGCATATTGGGGTGCATACAATAATACCAGGTTTGGCTCCTTTTTTACTCTTTTGGCACCAAAAAATATTTTCTTCAAACAATCTTCAACAGAAAAAAATCAAGAATTTCTTTTAGCTTTGTTTTGTTTAACCATTCTGAGATACTGCTCCACACTTAAACAGCAAATCCATCTTCTCATTTTGGTTGATTTGAAAATCATTTAGATCATTAATTTATTTTTGCAAGTAAATTTAATTTTATTGAATTAATTTACTAAATAATTATAATTCAGAGATTTCAATTATCTATTAATTCTTAATTCTGTAAATTATACGACTTTGGCCCTGAAAATCATTAATACAGATTTTTGATAAAGCAAACTAACTACTATTTCCTCACAATTCACATTAATATAAGTCGACTGTAATTAACAGTTTTCATATTATACAACTCAAACATTTCTCATGCTATTAGTTTTTTGTAGTTACATCTTACAGAATTATAACTGTTTACATTAATTTTCATTAAAAGAATGAACTTCTATTTTATGAAGCAATTAGTGAAAAGTGACCAAGTCATTTTTTTCAGATTTTATAGATTTGTATAAAGTTTTCTGCTTAAAATTAACAATTTATAATAGTAAAACACAATTTGGCAAGTCACAATTAATATTAAAGTCATTTACAAACTAGTATAGTGAAAATCTGTTTCTCAAATTTACAATTATTTTTAATCATAAGCGTGCACAATTCCAAGTAGACCTTTATCTGTATGCAACCACCAGACCTTGCTCTTTAGTCTTCCTTTAATAGGTAAGATTGCAGACCAAAGCATACATACAAAAGCAACCATTCATTGTCTGCTGTGTTAAAAAATTTATAAGAAAAGTTACGCAGATTGTCAAGATTATTATTCAATAGAAAATTTTATTGGAATTCTGTGGAAGTAATTTGTAAGTAGTGAAAAATTAAAATAAAATCTTTCATTTATTTCCACATAGATATAAGAGAAACAATTATGTATGATTTATTAGTATTCTTAGTATACTTCTTGTAGGTTGAATGAGCAAGACCTTGACATTTCTACTGCTTTTGTCACACTATTCCATGATAAAGAAATTTAATTTTATTGTTTTTTATTATTAAATTAATTTTTTCATTAAATATGTGATATTAATAAAATAATAATGTACAAAGCTAAGAAATTTTAGGGATTTAACAGAATTAATAGATAAGACTAAGGGTCTGTTTGAAAATGCTTACCGGTTCAACCGCCAAGACTTGGTGTCATTCAAAAACATTATGTTGCCTATAAAGTTTTCGATAATTTACCGGTTGCTACCAGACTCGCTGATCTTTAAGAGTGGATTAGAGAGTGACCAACCAAATACCAACAATGTCATTCATTGCTACAATCAACTAATCAGTAAGCATTTCTGAATGGGCCCTAATAGTAGTAGTATTTAGTAAGTAACAGTAATACATATTAAATCACAAAGTTGAATTTCTTATATTATTTTAATCCTAATATAACCCGAGTCCAGTTCACCAATTTATTAGCATCATAGATCTAAAACCCAATCTATAGCAAAAAGAAAAAGATGTGTGCACTTTAGTTTATTTTGTGTATGTATGTAGTTTAAAGGAAATGTTGCTTGGATCCTCAAATTTTTTGTGAATGGTTTGGTTTTGTCCTTCACTACTTGCCCTTTTGGTCTGTGGCCAAATCTAAAATGGATACAAAATAAAAGGCCATTTTGCTCTTATGGAAATAGCAGAAAATAAATGAAATAATATCTATTACACTGATTTTAAATAATAATAAAAATAAAAGACTAAAAAGGCAGTGGCTATTGCGAAAGCAAAGGCTTTAGAAGAGGCTTATAAAGCTTTCGAAAGGAAAGGTGAGGAAAGGCAGTTGATGAGAATTGCCAAAGCAAGAGATAAGCCATCAAAAGATTTTTCCTCTATTAAACTGATGAAAGATGATAAAAGAGTGGCATTACAAGATTACAAAAGGGTCAAGGAAAGATGGAAAGTATATTTTGGGAATTTATTGAATGAGGAAAACTCCAGAACTTTATTCAAAGATGGAACGGAAAATGAAGGAGTGGTGCAAGATATTAGCAGAGAAGAAGTGGAAAGGGTGCTTAGGGAAATTAAGCAAAAAAGCAGTAAGAACCGATTGGATTCTGGTGGCGACTTGGAGAGGTTTGGGTAAGGAGAGGATTGATATCCTCTGGGACCTTATGAAGAAATTGGCAGCAGGATAAGATCCCAGATGAATGGAGGAAGAGTATTCTTGTGCCAATCTTTAAAGGTAAAGGGGATGTACAGGATTGTGGAAACTACAGATGTATAAAGTTGTTGTCCATACTATAAAAATTTGGGCGAAAATTGTCAAAAGAAGGATTAGACAGGAATCTGAGATTGGAGAGGAACTGTTTGGCTTTATGCCAGGAAGGGGTATGACTGATGCTATCTTTGCTTTGAAACAGCTGATGGAAAGGCATATGATAGATACCAAGGCAAGAGATATGGAGATGTTTGAGGGAAAAGAATGTTCCAGAAAAATGTTAGGCTTGTCAAGGAAATGTATGAGAGAGTGGAGACTCAAGTTAAGAGTAGCGTGGGTCGTACAGAAGGGTTCTCCACGAATGTTGGTTTACATTGGGGATCGGCCCTTAGCTCTTATCTGTTTTGCCTGATAATGGACATGTTGGTTTGTGACATAAAATGTGGTGCTCCATGGAGTATGCTGTTTGCAGATGATATTGTGCTGTGTGAACCTTCCCAAACCAAGGCTGAGAAGAAACTGGAAGAATGGAGAAAAGTTTTGGAAAAAAGGGGCACGAGAATTAGCAGAACTAAAACAGCTTATATGACTGAATGGCAGGGACGAGTGCAATATTAAAATCCAAAATGTGCCGCTTCCTATGTTTCTGAGTTTTAAGTATCTAGGGACCTTTGTCGAGACAGGAGGATTGAAGTCGGAAGTGCAACATAGAATTCGTTGTGGATGGTTGAACTGGAAGAAATTGAGTGGTGTGTTATGTGACAAGAAAGTTAGCTGCAAACTGAAAGGTAAATTGTACAAATCGGTTGTTAGACCTGCAATGTTGTATGGGGCTGAGACATGGGCAATCACAAGAGCCCAAGAAAGAAAGATGGAGGTGGCAAAGATGAGAATATTGAGATGAATGTGTGGAGTGTGAAGGAAGGATAGAATAAGGAACAAGTTTATTAGAGGTTCTGTTAAGGTTGGACCCTTGAGCAGGAAGATGCAAGAATGCAGATTGAGGTGGTTTGGTCACATAGAGTGAAGTAGTGAAGATTATGTTGGAAAGAGGATCGGAAAACTGATAGTGAAAGGGAGGAAGACCAAGGCTTCATTGGAAAGACAAGATGGAGGAAGACTTGAATCAGAGGGGATTTAAGAGAGAAGATGCCCTAGATAGGAAGAAATGGAGGAAACATAATAGAAAAAGAAATGCCGATCCCATATAAACATGGGAAAAGGCAAAGATAAATAATAAATAATATTACATTGACATTCGGCCAAACTTGTATACAAGTCAAACTTTTACAGTTTAATTAAATTTTAATTGAATAAAATAACAAGATTGGAATTCGAAGGGCATTATAAGGTATTCCTGCCTAAATCTGCAATCAGGCCAAAACTTTTTTGGTGGATTGGTCATGATCTCAAACTGTTTTATATGAAATTTCAGCTTCAAAATCATATATGCTGCAATATTATTTTCTAATTATTCTGAGTGAGTATGCATACATATATGTATATATATTTCTATAAAACTGTAACAAAGGTTTTTGTAAAAATATGTTAACCCAAAAACAAGAAACATGTTAAAAATTTTGCTATTAGTTTAGTTTGGTCATAGATATTACTATTAGTATTTGGCAGTTTTTAATGGGGATTATTGCTTGAAGGTGAGTTTATAGCCAAGATGATGCTTGTCATTATTCTTATACAGCTAAGTACATTAAAACTTTGGGAATAAAAAAAGATTTCATCTCACTTTTACACAATTTGAGAAATATGTATTTGTTATAATATATTTGCATAACTTCTCAACAGTAAAAAGTTAAAAGTTGTATTCTTTGAAATTTTTTTTCTGAAATTCATTTAAACAATTTTCAAAAAAATTAATTTGATGATAAATTACTCAATATTTATCACTTCTGTTAATTGACGAGACTATGTCTTGTCTAAAATCACACTGCTGTCAATGGCTTCACACCTTAGAGGTATGAAGGAGTACAGTACATGTCAGGAGTTGCAATTTGGCACAGAGTATTTGGTGCCCAAATCATGCGCACATAAAATAAACCAGACTTATAGGTAGTCAGGGGAAAATACAAAATGCTGAGACCGTTTCTACAAACAGGCGCAAGTGCGAGATTTGCACATGCGTTGCTCACGCTTCCGAGAGATGGTCTTGTCCCAAGAACGGCTTTGCCATTTTACTTGTTTAGAAATAATACTTGCATTTATTGGCATTTTTATCAATAAATTTTTGGCTGATTGATCATCGCATTTGGCTTTAAAAGAAAATTTTTAAAAAGTTTTTTTTTTTTTAAATTCTATAACAAATGAATGAATGAATTATTTGTTTTTTATATCTTTCCTTTGTTATTTATGATCTACTAGTTTTTTCTTTTTATTTATTTCAATAAACTTGATTTATCATCTGCATATAATAAAAAAAAATATTAGATCAATTTTATAGATATTATCAGATAATAAGTCATAAAGATTTGCCATTGTGTACATAAATAAAACAATAAAAAATCAACCTGAAGTTTTGTGTGAGAGTTGAAGTATTGACCAAATATTTACATTAAGGTGTATTAAACTATAATATTCTATTCTGAATTTTTCAATATTAACATTTTCAGAAATGGAAAATGTTAAAATGCTTCAGTCAAAATTCAAAATATATTTTAATTATAGTGTAATATTTGATAGTTTATTACTATAAGTAAATTTTAATAAAAGATAAATGAAATTTGCAGGCGGAAAATCACATGGAGTACGTCATCGAAGCTCACGATTCGGAAGACATGAAATCTTGGTTAGCGACCGTGAAATATTGCATGAGACATTTAGGAGATACTAGTACTGAAAATTCGTAAGTATGTTTCCAGAAATTAGAATCCAGTATTTAAAACTGTATAAAATTAACCAGGATAGAAGAGATCTACAAACCGATTAGTCTCTGTATATTTACACAGAAATATTCACACTATCGACATCATTCGGTAGATAGTTCGAAAGTTAAAAGTAATTCTAGTTTATATTTTACACATGCATTACAATTTATATATTGACATCCTGTATGTAGTAGTATAAATACAATGCTTCTAAACTGGATGGTTGCAGATTTAAACAGGGAAAAGTTTTTTACAAAATAAATTTTATATAAATTAATCCAATGCAAGGTAAAACGTAGTATGATAAAGCATTCTAATCATTTGTATTGCATAAATTCTTGATAGAAATGCAACCAAGGAGTGAATTACCCATTGATAATGACATGAGGTATGGTTAATCTGTAAATTACCTTTCCAAAACAAAATGGGATTTATCTTATCATTAATATGTACACAGTTAACTTTTATAAAACAGCATAAATAAAAAAACAAAATGTTAACTTTTACTACATATATAAAATTAATTTATATAATTTAAAACTTAAATCGTCAACTAGGACATATCTATTATTAGGACTTATTATACTGGATAGTTGGTTCTGCAAAGTCAGAAAAACAGTTTTTATTAAGACTGTTTTTCTGACTTTGTTTACTTAATTTACTTAATACATCAAATAATTATTAATTTTTCATCTACTAAATATTAAATTTTTTATGAATAATACCTAAAATCGATTGTTAAATTTTCCCCCAGTAGACCACGTCTGCCTACCGTACCAACTGACAGTCTCACAAGATTACGAGAAAAACAAAATGCTACAAACATTAAAAGTAAGTTATATTTATTATATGTAACTTTTTAAAACTAAATTTAAAGTGGTAAGATCCATAAAGTTTTTCTTTCTTTCAGTAGCAATTTCAGATGATTTTGTTTCTTATCATTTGTCATAAATGTGCCAAAATTATATTTATTTATCTAGAACAATTATAAAATAATAACCAAAATACTTTGGGTTATTAAAATATATATACGAGGACAGCTTTTTTTTTTTCAAGCTCCAATGGTCCATAAAACAAAGACAAGTGTAAATAACAAAATGAATTTATTACTAAAAGTTAGGTACAAACATGGTTACTTTTTGACGTAATCACCGTGAAGATTGAGGAATTTGTCATATTTGTGGACAATCTTTTCCATCCCCTTGTCATAGAATGTTGCCGCCAGTGAATTGATATGGCCTTAATGTTTTGAAGATCATCATTAGTCTCAAACCTCTGCCCTGTTAGCCATGTTTTCAGTTCAGGAAAGAGATGGAAGTCTTCACACATTAAAAAGTTCCAAGCTGGATGGAAGTCTTCACCGTCTTTAAACACCCAGCGTATAGCCCCGATTTAGTGCCACGTGACTTCCACCTCTTTCCTGAACAGAAAAAGTGGCTAAGAAAGCAGAGGTTTGAGACTAATGACGATCTTAAAAACAACATTAGGGCCCATCTCAAGTCATTGGCGGCAACATTCTATGACAAGGGAATTGAAAAGCTCGTCCACAGATATGACAAATTCCTCAATCTTCACAGTGATTATGTCAAAAAGTAACCATGTTTGTACCTAACTTTTGGTAATAAATTCATTTTGTTATTTACCCTTTTCTTTGTTTTATGGACCATTGGAGCTTGAAAAAACGGTCTACGTATTTCTCAATGTTTTTAACATTTGAATTACTTATGTAGTGTGCTCTCCAATGTAAGCATTAAGTAAAATTTTGTTTTATAAATTAATTTGTTTTTACTAGGGATGATTTTTTTCACCAGTTGTCTTTTAATTTTTCATATAATTAAATACTTAACTAAAAATAATAGTAGCGATTATTTGGTTTTTCTTCAGTTTGAAAGAAAATTAGACAAGAAACCAAAATGGCAATGTTCTTAAACTGAGCCAAATCACTTTATTAGCATGCCATTATTGTCAAATTTAATAAAATCTCTTTGTGAGCTACTTCGATATTCAAGCGATATTACAATCAATAATTTATCCAAAAATTTTCTGTCTTAGTTTAATTAATTTATTCATAGCTGTAACCAAACTACTATTTATCTGATTACAAAAAATTTCTAATTACCTTTTTAGTGCAAGATGGAAAAACTTATTTTATTAAAAATTATATAATAAAGGATAAAATTAAATACCTATAAAATATAATAGTTTGTTCCATCTTGCTACTTTCTTCTCAGAAAGAGAAGACATTTTATGTAGCATTATTCTATGCCCACAAGACATAGGATAATGCTACATTGTGATTAATAAACATTGGCTAATTGCAAATTTATATGGTGAATGTCAAATTTACATTAATTAATTTCTTTGTTGGTCATCTGTATTCAAAAATGTAAATGGCATAATTCTTGATCAAACACAAAAGAATGATGAGGTGGAAAAATTAAAAACTCTCTTCCTCCTTAATTATAAAAGTTGGAAACAATTAATTATTTTAAAATTTTTTGTGTAAAAAACTATGAACTTATTCTGTTATGAAATAGAGAGTGATGATGCAACACCCGATGCCAGTCCCGATCCAGTTCCCGAACTACCTCCCCGTGGCGTCGCAATAAGCGGACCTGCAAACAGTGCCCATCCTTCGTCGGCGTCTGGTGGAAATGGAAGCAGCGAACTAGTCGTCTCACCAAATGAAAGAGAAACAGGTATAAAATATTTTATAATTGCTAAAACATTACACCTTTTTGTTGTTAGTGTTCTAATTACAATTAAAAAGAACCAAAAAATACACACAGACAGACAGAAACCAGAACATTTTTTAATGAACTTTTGAAATAGTTTTGCACAATGATATATTTTTTATATATATATTAGATACGGGGCCCGATATTTATCAGACTCTCCAAGAATATCCTTGGTTTCACGGGATGCTATCTCGCAGCGACGCGGCCCAACTCGTGCTGCGAGAGGGACCGATCGGCCACGGAGTTTTTCTGGTGCGTCAGAGTGAAACTAGAAAGGGAGAATACGTGTTAACTTTCAATTTTCAAGGCCGTGCAAAGGTAAATTTTTTTATCTATACACTGATAAAATATAACTGTTACATATATGGTTCAAAATTTTCATAAATTTGCATTAATCTTGTAGAAATAATTAAACACAAATTGTAATATTTTGATATAATACAAAATGAAATGTCTTCTTCTGCGAAGGTATTTGATGGAACAGAAATGATTTCCTATTTCATATCATCAAAATCAATCAACAAATTGTAAAGTGTTATAATCCATAAAACACTAATTTTATTGAGTTCTCCCATAAACAGTGTTTTACGGCAATTATCATATTCGTTCTTAAATTTTCCCATATAAAAGAATGGTGTCATAGCCATTGCTGTGCAAAATCAAAACTTCAAACATATCTGAATGTTTTCTTACACACATCGATACTTGTTTAACTTATGGTGGATGCCTGTATTTGGATAGATTAGAACACAAAGTATTAGAGTATGTTGTTTTTTGCAATGCTGGAATTCTGAAATGATGCTATCAAGAGTAGCATTATTTCAGTATAGTTTTTACAAAGTTTTTTAAGCAATTACATTTTGCATCAAACTCTGAAAATTATTTTTCATTTCTTGCTGAAGCTGGCTGGCTATTCTGTTGATTCACATCCCTTTTTAAAATGTTTACAACATTCATACATTTGTATATGTAACACATTGTCATCTGTCATTGTCATTTACAAAGAGACTAGCAATCAATAGACTGGATAGCCATATGAAATTCTTAAAATGTTATCATGATATATGGCAATGTACACGTGCGTAACTTGAAAATGCATGGTTTATTCTCACATTGTTCTGAGGACGTTAACAGATGAGAAAATAAACTGATCGACACAGTTGACAAAGACCCGGAAAATCTAAATATTGCTTATTGGCAATTAAATCTGGATTTTTATGATCCACTGGACAAATGCACCTCATCAACATTGAAATCTGCCTCTTCAAAAAGACACATTCATGGATCTGTGAAGAAAAGAATTTTTTGTAACAAAAGTTTTTTCCTATCAAGAAAAATCAGTGTCTTACAAGTTTGTCCCGAGAGTAGACCCATTAAAAAAGTGTATTATATTGACATTATCGGTAACCTCGGTGATACAGTAACATGAATGGTTTCATCTGTTGCAAGCAAAAGCTGGATTCTTCGACACAACAATGCCTCATCACATGTACTTCTACAGTCTCATCTCTCCTGCAGACTTTGACATCTTTATCAAAATGAAAGGGTCACAGATTGCAAGAATTTTAATAAATGGTATGAATATTGCTTGAAGTGCGTAGCTGAAGAAGTAAATATTTTTGACATAATCAAAGTTTGGTTTATTTGACTCAAGACTTTTGCATTTTAATTATGAGAAAATGATCCATAATATAAAAATTTCTACTAGAATAAAAATTCATTATTTGTGAAACTTTGCAATGAAGCATTACAGGAGACGATAATCAATACTTTTCTTTATTTTATTTGAATAGCTGAACATTTTAATTTTTGTTTTGGTTAGAAATATTTTAGTTAATTTTAAAAAAATTATAAAAATTGATAAAATTATATTACATACATTATATTTTCTTCTTTTCTGAAGTATACATCATTTATTAAATGGGTAAAATATGTCAAAACTTTTAATGTTTTTCTTTGTGGATGATGATGATTTTTTTTTTTAAATAATAATAGAAAGTAAAAATTTCACAGTATATCAATGTAAATAATGCTGCAAATCCAAATCTGCATAGAAATGTTTTGTCAGATTTAAATTTTATTTCATTTAGTCTGTATTTTAATACTTTATTCAAATTAACAAAATAATCTTAAATTTTATTCTGCAGCATCTTCGTATGACAATTAATCCCGAAGGTCAGTGTAGAGTTCAACACCTATGGTTTCAGACGATATTTGACATGCTTGAACATTTCCGTGTGCATCCCATTCCCTTGGAATCGGGTGGTGCCTCCGACGTCACGCTGACCGAGTTCGTGGTCAACCTAGAGGGTACGCAGCTTTCGAGCACTGCGCACGCTGCCAGGGCGTCGCCTTCTCACACGCCCGCGGCAAACAACTCCAACGGCAACCATGCACACCGTGTTCCTAGCGTTCCGGAGCTGCGAGACGTCGTGACCTATGGAGGTTCGGTCCGGGTACGGAGTCAGTCTCTGGAGAACCTGCAGTCCCATCACCATCATCCCCAGAACGTGCACGGCAGAGCTGTGGAAAACACCTACTCGTTTGTCTGAGGTCCGTCCTCGATCTCTCGAACGGATTCCGAGACACCGCTCATCTCGTCTGTTAGTCTTTGGTAGACAACGAAACATTGAAAAACGACAATTTAGCTTTTATGGCAAATGCGGTCGATAGGCAGCCGAATAGAGAGTGCATTTCTGTTTCCCGATTGTTCGTCTGACGGAACAACAACAGAACCGTTTACGTTTTTGTGAAATAGTAATAGATTTTGTCGATTTTCATTTTAGCAACTTAATTCTGCTCGAAGTCTGAAGAAACTTAGGAATACGGTTCTTTGTGAATAGTGTTGCATGTGAGTGATTATATGGAAATATCCGAAGGACCGAAGTTTTCATCATAATTTACTCAGTGACTTGAATATCGAAGACTTGCATGCATCGGAATTTAATTTTATCATTCAGTGCAATTATTTTGCACAATCATGAGTGTTTTTCCTGTATTAAAAGTATACACAGAATTTGCATTTTGAAATGTGAAAATCTTCCAATGCTGCTGTCGTGGCAAATAAATTATAATTATGCATGAAATTTGGATTTTATTATTTACAAAATAATGCTAGTCTATTTGACAAATTAGTTGTAATCTACTTAATATGATAAATAAAAATAAAATTGGCATTTTGAAATCTTTTGATGTTGTGTTGACAAGATGTAATTGGCCACATACGTCTTAAAATATCAATCCAATAAGTTGTTATTAGACTTCTTCATGTTAACTGATTGGTTTATAAGTAGATTCTTCTCATAATACAAAGCATTATCACAAAATTTTCATGGCGTGTATGACAATTATACAAAACATAAACAAAAGCTTTTTGTTCACTTCTATAACAATAAAATGAACAATATTAAATCATGTTTGCATTGGCTTTTTGCACTGGTAACGGTATTTATAAAGTCTTAAGAGGTGGTGTGATCACGTTTCTACAAATTTGTATTCCATGGCTGTTCTAGGTTTGAATCTCAAATCTTTTACAAAATTTATTTAATCTTTAGTAAAAAAAGAAATGTAACCCACCTTTCTTCAAAAATAATTTAGTTGTGTACTGTTGTTCCATTCCTGTCCTATACTGCTGGCCATTAAAAATGTTACACCAGAAAGGAAAGCAAATAGCAGAATCATATTTATTGTACTGTACATATACAGTATAATGGGAGGAAGACATGCTTAAATTGACAGGTCATTTTGAGGTACAGAGCATGCAGGAATCAGTACCCAGAGCGGCTGCCTCTGGCAGAAATAACAGCTGTAATCTGACTGGGCATCAAGTTGAACAGTTTGGATGGCAGTTATGAGTATAGTTGCCCATGTGGTTTCAACTCTATGCCAGAGTTCATCTATTGTACTGGCTGGCGAGTGGTAGCATGCCAGTTTCTTGGCAACCATTGACCAGACATTCTCAATTGGTGACAGATCTGGAGAACATGCTAGCCAGGGCAACAGTTGAACACACTATATTCAGGAAGATCAGGAAAGCATGGGCAACATGCAGTCATGCATTGTCCTGTTCAAAGGTAATATTATGAAGGCTTTCAAGACAGGGCATAGCTACAAGCCTTAACACATCAGAAATCTAACCACAGCTGTCCAAATTACTGGACTATATGAACAAGAGGTGACCAAGATGTGTACCCAATGGCACCTCATACCATCACTCCAGATGATGGACCTGCATGATGAATGCAAACTGGCAATGATTGTTCCTCAGTGGATCCACACATGGATATGGATATGGCCATAATGATGCTGTATGCAGAACCAGGCTTTGTCTAAAAAGACATTGTGATGCCACTCCTGTGTCTGCATTTGTCATTGACTGCACCATTGTAGGCAGACCTCATTGCACTGGCACCATCTGTACAGATGCTTGTTCTGAAAATGACCCAAGTTCACAGTTCAGTCACATCAAATACCCTTATTCAGGGTACTTGATGTGACTGTACGATTCCACAAGACCATGTGGAGAGATGTCTGTCCTCACAGGCATTACTGACCAGAGGCTGCTGAGATACCATACAGCATTGTGTATGGCCTTCCTGGACCCATCAAATCCATATTCTTGTGACAGTCATGGAATCAGGACCAACGTGAGCAGCAATAGCGTGAAACAATAAACTGCAGTTCCCGTAAGCCAGGGGTCGGCAACCTTTTATTTTCGTAAAGAGCCATTTACTGAAATAATACTTATGGAGCCACCTCAATTTTTAAAAATATACATTTTTAAAAATTGAGCATAAAATGTTTTTTTTTTTCTTTTGTTAAAATGGGTTTATTTGTGCTTTACTTAAAGGTGCTGTAATAAAACACAATGCAATTCAATTATTTATTATCCATGTTACAATAGTCGTGATTTTTGTTATTAAAAAACTTTTCTTGACATATTAAACACTGGGAATCCTGTTAAATTTGAAACTGCTGCATAGAATTCAGTCCATTCACTTCTCAATTTTCTTCTACTTTTCTCTTTTTTCCAGCCATATTAATTATAAAAAGTAGAACAGTGATTTTCTACCAATGTAACAAATAAGAAAAATTATCTAAAAACCTGTTTTTTTATATCTTAAGCGCAAGAAAACAAATAGATAATAATCTCCGGAAATATTATGATTATAATAAACTTACTTGATAAAACAGTAGATTAACTTCTATATAAAAGATACCCAATAGAACACAAAACTAAAAACAGAAAATTTACAGACCACTTACCAACACAAGAGCAACACTGTAAGTGAGAAATTCTAGAATCATTATAAAAACAGTCATAAATTCTAGAGACAAATAACATTGTGTTTTCAGTCATAAAAGTAAGGAAACTTTCCTATTTACAGTACAATAAACATTTCTCACAACCATACTCTAATTTTTACACTTTGTGCCATCTAAGACTTGATAAATACAACTAGATGTTGTGTTCTTTATAAATGCTTTTATAGGTAAAATGACAAGTGATTAGTGAAATTAGAAAGTCTCTTAAAAAATATTAGTGGAGTTTATGAGTTATCTTTTCCTTTTATTTATAACAAAATAAAAATTTTAATTTATGTATATTATTAACTAATTTAAAAAGAGCCTCAATTATGCATTAAAAGAGCCGCAGGTTGCTGACCCCTGCCGTAGGCCATGCTTCTATCACGATCAAACTCTGGCACATATTGGTAGGCATTCCTCCTCCTCACACGAGGCATAACAAAACCTTTACACAAGCAACCAACATGCAAATGTAATTTCTGTACGAGAAACCAGTTTTACAATCTTCCCTTTTATACAGACTGTAGGTGGTGGCTTTACTTCTACCTGCTTTTCAAGCATGTGTTGAAATGCTAATAGTTTGCTTTCATCAAATTTCATGTTTATTGCATACCACCGTGGTGCAGCAATTTTAATGGCNTATGAGTTATCTTTTCCTTTTATTTATAACAAAATAAAAATTTTAATTTATGTATATTATTAACTAATTTAAAAAGAGCCTCAATTATGCATTAAAAGGGCCGTATGCAGCTCCGTAGCCGCAGGTTGCCGACTCCTGCCGTAGGCCGTGCTTCTATCACGATCAAACTCTGGCACGTATTGGTAGGCATTCTTCCTCCTTCCTCCTTACACGAGGCATAACAAAACCTTTACACAAACAACCAACATGCGAATGTAATATCTGTATGAGAAACCAGTTTTACAATCTTCCCTTTTATACAGACTGTAGGTGGCTTTACTCCTACCTGCTTTGCAAGCATGTGTTGAAATGCTAATAGTTTGCTTTCATCAAATTTCATGTTTATTGCATACCATCATGGTGCAGCGATTTTAATGGCTAGCAGTATACATACAGATTTCATTTTACAAAACTTTAAATATTTCATGTTCAAAATAAAAGTTTGTAAGATCTGTATAAATAAATATGATTATCTACTTTTTAATATATGTACTACAAATTTCTGGTATATATTNATCGTGGTGCAGCAATTTTAATGGCTAGCAGTATACATACAGATTTCATTTTACAAAACTTTAAATATTTCATGTTCAAAATAAAAGTTTGTAAGATCTGTATAAATAAATATGATTATCTACTTTTTAATATATGTACTACAAATTTCTGGTATATATTCCATAGAAAATAGTTAGATTGGAAATTAAACCTTTGCATAACATGCACATCCAAATTTGACTGGTATTTTTTCTTTTCCAACCAGCACTAGGCCTATTAACTATAGTCTGAGTGTAAAAAACATAAGTTTGAAAATTAAATCTATGACCATACAAATAATTTGGGTCCTTACAAAATATCCCTTTTTAATAATCCAACTAGAGACAGACGGCAAACAACTTAAAAACCGATGAAATGACATTAAAAAATACAATACAATACAATTGATGCCAACCTTTTTTTAGAGGATCCAATGCCAAAAATACAGCATTAAAATTCTTCACAATATCACTCAGGTAAAAATCAATTTGCATTTATCTGCAGACCTCTGGTGGAAAACTGGAACAGCTTCATAATGCCGTGTTTAATGCCGTGTTTTTGGCATCGGATACTCTAAGAAAAGGTCGGCGTCAGTTGTATTGTATGTATTTTTTAATGTCATTTCGTCGGTTTTTAAGTTGTTAGCCATCTGTCTTTAGTTGGATTATTAAAAAGGAATATTTTGTAAGGACCCAAATTATTTGTATGGTCATAGATTTAATTTAATCAACAAATTTATCCTTGGAACTATGTAACTAATAAGTTTGAAAAGTTTGAAAGCAAAAGCATATATTATATATACTGCATATGGGCACTGCTGACTAAGCTGAAGGGGAATAACTACCTCATAGTTCCTCTGTAACTACAGCTCTGACTCACTAGGTCCCCCACTTTAGTTGTGTTGACAGCTTGGATTTATCGGACATTGACTCCACAAGAGTCTGAAGGTGTTATGCAAGAATTCTTAGCCATGATGGCACTGTGTAACTGTTGCATATTGGCAGGTTCTCCTCTAATGAAAACAGCTCTCTTTTATACTATTTGCATGGGAATCTGGTCACATGATCATCAGTTGTTTAGAATACAAAGGTTACTTTTGCAGGAGTGAGCTAGGCGATGACTTTTGTTGATGTAATAGAGTCGCTTTCTGCTCTCCATTCACAATAGAATGTTATCATTTCACAACTGACTGTTAAAATTCCCATCTGTTTGTTGATAATAAAGCTGTCATTCAATCCATATCTGGTGCAATGTTTTTATCTAACTATTGCAACGGATGTTTACTAAAAAATTCTCTTAAAAATGGATTTTAATACCCCTAAAATCATCGATCTTACATTAGCAAGGTATGCCTGTATCGTCAAAAGTAAATTCAGTCAGATTCGATACTCTCAAATTATGATCACAAACAGTCGGATTCTAAGCATGCATGACAAATAAATAAATGGCATTATACAACAATTAGGTTAGAAAAATATATTATTGAAGAAAATTATTTATTAAAACTCCATTTAAGAAAATTGGTTGCCTGCAAATCAAAATGGCAGCAGCCATCTTACTTGTTCCTTGAAAGGACAATTCAAATAAATAGCATTTTAAATTAAAAAAATTACTCAAATATTAATATTGATGTAATTATTGGAAAAGATTGATTTTTAGCAATATTTTTCCTGCAAACATGAAGCATAGTCAGGTCTAACATTACATCTAATAACAAATGATCTTATTTTTCATAATCATTTACGTGTTATTTTTCAAAAACTAACAATCAGATCCGACAATGGATAATCAGCCATCTATCAGTAATTTTATATATTTTAAATCAACTATTTAAAATTATTGAGTAATGTAAATGGAACAAAAATAATAATAAATAATTGCTCATTTTTTAATATAATATACAGTGGGTGATCGATTTAATGAACATAATCCGTTCCAAGACTTTGTTCGCTATCCGAATTGTTTGTTAACCGATTATCGATTTACCATAGGTTTTTATGAGAATTTGATTCATTCATTCTGGTGACCCCAAAAAATAAAAAAATATAAATGCAGTAAGAAAGTACAGCTGTCCCTTGATAATCTGACATTTTGTAATCCGACATGCTCAGTCGTCGGCCACACCTCCCGTCAAGGTCCCCGTTACGTGTCTGCTTGCACAGAAGCATGTCGCGACGTGAATCTCCCCACCCAATTCTTACACGATGACACACATTTCATGTGTTTTCCGTGAGCAGTTCTGTTTGAACAGTTGGAGTAGGGAATATTGTAGGCTACTGCTAGCAAAACAATGCCAAATATGTAATGACTTTCGGTAATCCGACACCCTTTGGTCCCATACCTGTCGGATTATCAAGGGACAGCTGTATATATGTAATAATAAAAATTCAAGACTGTGTATATGTCATGTTTTTTCCGTTTGTTTGGGGTTAAAGAACCTGTCTAATGTCGATTGCTTTTCCCTCTTCAGGATTTATCAGAAGAAATTAATAATAGCATTGAAATTGTAGAGATCCCCAAGCCTATTAACGTCAATCTGGTTTGGATGCCATTCTAAGACCATTGTTCTGACATCCTCCCACTTCTTAAAGATCTTTTGAATAGCAGATATCAGCATTAGTCCTCTTTTTCAGAAGAAAACATAAATTGCCGAGATTCTTCGTGTTCTTCACTCAAGAGTTCTTGGCGTTCTTCTGTCGTTAGATCCGTTTCAGGTTCCATTATGAACTCTTCAATGTTCTTTATTTCTCAGATGTGATTTTTGTTACTCCTTTAGCTGCTTGAGTCTTCTTGATTATACTTTTTACTATCTTTCTTAGATAAGATTAAACTGCGGCCTATTGTAGACCTGTTCAAGCCATACTGCCCAGCAACATCAGACATCTTCTGCCACTTTCTACTTTTGCTATTATACTCTAACCTTTCGAAAATAAAAACCAATGGAAAACTTAACAAGTGCTGGCCTGACAGTCTCACGAATACTATAAAAGAATTGTTTCTGTCAAAAAAATAAAAGGCTGGAATTACAAGGGAGAGTTTCAAAGTTAGTAGGAATACTATCCGATCAGTATATACCTGGTTGAGTGTTGATGTCAATGTCTCCCGTGCTCTGAAAAGTTCGAATTGTTCCCTAAAGACAAGGGAAGATCATTCGGTGTGCATTATTTTATGCCATTGCTTCTTGTATTTGTTCTCGGAGGTGTTTGTTGTCTGAACATAAAAATCTTTCGCGAAAGTGTTCGTTAACCGAACTGTTTATTAACCGATCACCCACTGTATTAAAAAACAAGCAATTATTGATGATTAAATATGATTAAAAATTGCAGTCTGAAATTAAATAAATTAAAAATATGATTATGACAATTTAAAATATATGCTCTTCACTTCAAATTAGTAGTGGCTTGCCCCTGTACAGGTACAGTACATTTTACTTTTCCTTTAACAAGAGTTGTGCTGGTCATCTAACACCTTTCAGAGGAAAATTTTTGATTTGAAATAATATAACTTCCAGTTTGCATCAAAAGCTTTTACATAGTTAATCGGGGCCTCCTCCTCCTAAAGTTTCCATATCTGGTCTCGTCTTTCATCTATCTAACTTTGTTCTCAAGATTATGGAAAGATAGACAGACAGATGACAGTGGGAATTTATAGGTCTACAATTTTTTCAAATTGCAGCCCAATGATGATTTTCCACTGGAATTTGCCTAAAATGCAGATGGCAGTTTATATTTGAATTATGCTTATCTAAGCAATCATGTCTTTTTAGAAATTTTTATAAATTTTCTAAGAGTATACTTATTGTTCTGGCCATTTTACCATAATTATTATATAAATTAATAATAAAAAGTAAGTACGAAAATAACTTTGAAAAAATTAAACAGAAAAAGATCTATTATACTAGAGATGATCAACATTGAGGTTTTAAACCTAGATGATATAATGAAGGCTTTTCAAACAAGTCCAGTATAGCACACTGCCAAAGTCATTTTGGCAGGAATGATTTCCCTATTAGATAATGTTATTGTTAATTTTAATATCAATTTTCATTATTATTATTTTATTTACCACTTATTCATGCTAAAGTTGCATATAACCTTTACAATTTCCAATGACATGAATAAGAGCTAAATAACTTCTGAACCCACTAGAGAAAACTAATATACAGTAATAATCAGCTTCTATTTTAGAAATGGAAAATTCAAAGTATATGTTTAAATAAATGTCTAAAATCGAACTGAGGGCGAGTGAGATCCGTGTACACACGCCTTGTTTATACACCTTTTCATGTCTTTGGTGGTTTCTAGAAAAATTATTATGGCAGATGTGTGGGATAAAAAGTTTTTGCATTTTTAAACACACACTTGATAAGTTTAGGCAAAAGAAAGGCTATTGGATTATTTTCTAACTAAATTTTGCACTGCTTTCAAATTGACTTTTAAACACAGATAGCCCACAGATTAGTCACAAGATATTACAGTAATTCTGCCGTCAAATTAACATCTGTAGATAATTAAAAATGAAATTGTTATTTAATAGGTGTAATTAAATATTTTGATTAATATGAAACATCAAACTTATAAAATAGGTATGAATCTAAAAAATAATTTTATTGTGCATAAATCTTTACAGTATTAGTTATAACAGTCGTAGCTTTTTAATTTTTTTAAAATATGTAAAAGTAACATTGTTAAAATCAACACACAAAATAGAATTAAAAATCTATATACATACATACATATATATATATATTACCAATTTACTTGGATAAGACATTTATGTTAGTGTTGAACTTTTGAATTTGTAGTGATGTGAAATGCTTCCTGGCAATGACCTGCAATATTAAATTATTGTAGATTATATATATAAATTGAAATAAAAGAAATATTTTTGTTGGAATTTTACAAATGTAATTCCAAATATTTCTGGTACCCTATAACACTCAATTTATAAAAATAATTCTCCAATAAAATGAATAAAAAGTCCAATCTCAAACTCATAATTTGTTTATGCAATAATCAAAATATCTTTGATAAATGACTAATTTATGTGGATTCCAAAAAATTGAATGCCTTTGTGACATAAAACACATTCTTCATCCTACAGGTTAATACAAGATTTTTTACATCTTAGTCTTTCTATAAGTTAAATTTATTTCAAGTATTAAGAATTAATAATGAAAAATTTAATTTCAATCATGTTATTTAAAAATATTGCATCTGTATGTTTTTGAAAACAATTTACAAGTAATCTAAATTACGACTATTACTTTCATTTTTTAATTTAAAGCAAATATTTAGCTGACAGATTTTACTCAAAAACCTAATTATGTGCCATAAATGGCAAATTCAATTTTTCAAGACAAACCAATTTAATTATTTATCGGTTAATTTTAATGATCATAAAATAAGAAAAATTTTAGATTTTATATAGCACAATATCTGAAATACTGTAATAATAATGAAATGAATTTACATATTGGTTTTATTTCAGTTTATAATTTCCAAATTTTATTCTCTATAAAATAATAAAAAAAATTGTTATTCACTATTCTAAAACTAATTTGCTCAATGAGAACTTCAGTTTTGTAAGTTAAGAAATTTTTTTTCTTAAATTAAAAATAATTTATGCCACAATATAAGAAATTATTTAAAGAAGAAAATCAAAAAAAGAACCTTATTCTAGATGTGATCAGATGCCATATTTTCTACTAACAAAAATTATGAAATAGTTTGGATAATTACAGTAGAACCCCTCTAATCCGTCACCTTTGGGACTGGGGATATGGTCGGAACGCATAAAAGGTCAGATTATCAGAAAAAAGTAAAATGAACAATCTTCCCTTTGTCCAGTCTTTATAGCACTGTTAATTTTTCATTTAATGAAAGAGTAATGTGTTTACGTTTCACTCCTGACATGTTGAAAACACACACAAAACTGTACACGTACTGTACACACAATGTAAAACATATACTGTAACGAACACAAGAACGCCACGGACAGTGAGTCACTGACGAGTCGGGACAAGTTTCTCGACTCCAACCACGGTTGGATTAACCGGAGTGACGGACTAGCCGAGGGCGGACTAGAGAGGTTCTACTGTATAGGACATCTCATTAAAACATACAATCTTGTTAAACATATCTCTAATTCCAATTGACTGTTTCTAGGATAAAGTTATACATTTACGATCTGAGTGACTGATGATTCATTTTACTGTATTAGTAAACTTAATGGCATAAGCCAAAATTTTCTATTTTGGCAGGTTTTCATTCTATAGAGAACTTGCATGAACATCATTTCATGTGACCAAATGACCATTGCTCCTCCTGTGCCCATATTTGTGGAGGTGTATATAGTTTGGCTTGCATCTGAATGTTTACCATCGCTTCTGCCAGTAAATAGCTCGTGTTTTGATCAGTAAGAGTTATTTAACAACTCTTACTGATCAAGATGCCAAGTGGTAAAAAAGTAAAATTGTAATGTGTCGTGGAGTGTTTGTACAAAGATGACTCAAATTCATTTGTAGAGGATTGTACTTCGTGGCGAGAGATTGGTTATTAAGACAAGATGTCACCATATTCTCAATTTTTAACTCTTCCACATGAAAGCATATAAATCACTTGAAGCTCACAATTTTGTAAAAAGTGGATGGGTTGATCCAAATATTTCAATAAAGAGTTCTTCGGAACATACCTCTTCTAGTAAAAGAACTTTAAGTACATTAACAGAAACTATGACATAGTTTTATTGACCATTGCATAGCATCATTTCTATCATAAATGTACTGTACATTTTTAGTCAGTACAATGATACAATATAAGTGCTGTGTAATAATTTTTTCTTTGTAATTGTCTAATTTGTTTCAATCTGTTTTAAAGTTTACTTACACCTTACTCTTCATTAGATAAACCACTCAAAGTTTACACCTTTCCCCATTAAAGTTTGGTTACTGTCATATATCAGGTAGTGATGGCAATCAAACATTTATAATTGACAAATCATGGTTAAAATAACTGCATTAATTGATTATGTTCCTTTTGAAATAACATTACGATTATGACATAATGTCGCTTCATCTATGAGTCATACAGATATCCATAATCATATGTACTACTGTGTTACAACTATGGGTGCATCTATATACTTCATACACAAAGCATCATACACTCAACATAGTTTTACAATCTACAGCTCAATGTAGCTGTTTTCAATAATTGTAATTTAAAAAACTAATATTTGATTGCAATTTTATTCTTTTTGTTACTGGGTATATTTATAAACACAAACTTGAACAGATTGTGAATTTTATTTATTATTCTAAGCTGCAAAAAATGAAACAAAAACTATTACTTTGACAAATTACACACACACACACACACACACACACAATGCAATAATTGTAAAAATCATTAAGTTTGACATTGACTTTTTTTCTTAGAAGGAGAACAGAAATACCAAAAAAATCACAGAGTTCTTAGAAGTGTTATCAATATGCATTTGCTCAGTTATTCTCCTAAATTAGTTGCTTACTGTTGCTTTGTTTATCACAGATTTTTTGTTTTCCAATATGAGGTTGTACTAGTGATTCTGCAACTTGTTAAAAAAAATCTTTTTATGGCATGAAAAGTTAAGTGGGTTCTATATGGTAAATAACGGATGTTATATAAGCATGTGCTTTTTTTTTTTTTTTTTTTTCATTTTTGTGTATTATGTTTAGTACTATTGCACTATCAATTAAATTATAATCGATACTGAATCCCAATTAATTGGTGTCAATTATAGAATATAAAGTTATCAATTAATCAAAAAATGAATTGTCAGAAGAAAAATTGTCATCATTAGTATTAGTATCAGGTGACATTACAACAATAGAAACGTCACAAATATGGAACTGAGCAAAATGCACATGCGCAATCACGTACATCCAGGACTCCAATATGTGACATGCAAGTTGTCTATAGAGGGTTACATTGTTGTTACAGTAATTCAGAAAAAGATTATCAGTTCTAAATATGAATTGTAACATTTACATAAGTTTAACATAAAAATAAATTAGTATATATACAACTTTAACTTATAAAATAAACTTTTTAATCAATACTTACTTAATCTAGGTAAGGGAGTATAAAATTATCAAAAATAGTCTGATTTTTGTGCCATTGATAGTGATCAATTCCAGCCATGGTTAAAATTTTCATTGCATTTCTTTCACTTAATGTCCTAAGCCCAAATGCATCAATTTTATACACCTAATAATATAAAATACCAATTACTTTTTAATATATTATACATTTATTTATATTCTTTGTTCAAAATTTATTTTTTTTTCATCTTAAAATTCAATAATTAATTCTATTGCTTTTTATTAATAATTAATTCTATTGCTATTATATGCAATTAATAGAATTAATTATATGCAATAATTAATTCTATTGCTATTTTATTCTATTGCTTTACAATAGAGTCAAATTAAAATTTGACTCTATTGTAAAGAATCAGTTATTTATCAATAGAAAAGTGTCATATATATAAAAAATTTTAAAGATTATTCATGCCCCAAGCTTTCAGAAAGACTTCAGCAGTATTGCTAATGTCTCTATAAACAATTTTACAAAAAATATCTATTTACAATAGAGAAATAAGAAATTTAAGTCAAAATCAACTATTAAATTAAATACTTCTCACAAAAGATTGTTTTAATTTTGCATAATCATTGCTAAAGTATATATCAGTTCCTGTCTCATGTCAATCCTAATAGCTGCAGTCACTATCACAGATAGAAACCTTGCTACAGAACTATCTCTTCTCTTATCATTAGCAAGCGGCTAACAGAAGCAAATTTCCTTGCACACCAACCACTAAGTCCTGCCATTAGTGCTTCCAATATTGGTGCCTTTGTTTGCAATGGCACCACGACAGAGAAGCGTGGACTACTACAGACTGGTATATCATCTTTAGGGATGAATCCTAGTTCTGTTTGGGAATGAATGACCATTATGTTGAACTATGGAGGAACACTGGTGAATGCTTTGATCCCACATTTACTGTTAAGTGGCACATAGCCCTCACTGCTAGTGTGCTAATCTGGAAAGCCATCTCATATGACAGTTAATCATCCTTAGTAGTGGTACAAAGGACATTGATGACACAGCAGTATGGTCAGGAAATCCTGTGTTCTCATGTTAGCTATTTGCAGCCCTGCTATGACATTTTCAGCAAGATAATGCTCAGTTGCACACTTCTTTGACATGCTTCTTTTTGTCATTGCATTTATCAGACAGGATGCCACAAATCAAAGTGTCAGGGATCTGGAGAAGCAGTTGCAATGTTTATGGACAAATCTGTTGCATAATTGTCCCTTCATGTTCAACCTTATAATAGCATATATCCAGGCCTAAAAGATACTACAGGTTCCTTTAAATTGTGCTGTTGTTCCACAGATTCTTCCTTGTAATTACTTACTACCATCATTATGTTTACTAAAAATTTCACTGATGTGTAACTCTTTTGATCAACGAGTTTATTTAACACTTCTGGGTGATTTAAGGAGTATTAGGTGTTCAAGATATGCAAGTCATTTTTCTATATTTCTGATTAAATACAGCATATGAATATATGATGATAAATGATATTAATGTTTGTTTACAGGAAATGTGTTTTTTTGTTCAACACAGGTGTAGCAATGATATATCGCAAAGACAAAATTTTGTCACTCCTTATGAAAGTATTAAATATGATTTTGTACAATATTTTGACACTTATTTCTTAATTATTTTATGCAATATTTTTCATTATCGTTATTTTTTGATACGTTGTCTGATTTTTGTTCAGTGATAATCAGGTTTCTGCGATTTCTTATTCAGAATACAATATAATTGAAGCAATCTTTTATGTTTTATCACCAGAAACTAATTGAGAAGCCAATCTACACACTAAAGATGTTGGCATTAGTTTTGTTCAGTCACAGAGTGTGCAGCTCCAGTATGAAAAAGACTCTCATATCAGGAAAGACCCAATCTTGAACAACACTTGTCTTATAAATTATTGGCTTTTTGGTCCACAATCACTTCATCCTGAGTAGAATTATCCCTCCATCTATTAGAAAAGCTGTTGCCAGTATGAAGGAGAGAGCACATGTGAACTCTGAGTCAAGGCATCCACTGTTTGGCACAACAGCAGCAGGACAAAGATTAAAATCCAGAAAACTCATTTTAACTGCAATATCTATTTGAATGAATGGAATTAATGGAAAAAAATCTGGTTTTTTCCCCTTCTCATCAAGATATATAAGAAGTCTAGGTTCAAACTGCAACTGGTTATACTGTTCAAACTGTTAGCAACTGGTATACTCAACTTGACAATATTTTTCATTTGGCAGGTTTTTTTTTAAAGACTGCTGGAATCTTATCTGGAAGACATTGTTGACATACTTGTATAACTTTAAAGAATATTTACTCAGAAATGATTCAGCTAAAATAAGTTTAGCATCTTATTATCTCTGGTACTCAGTTTTTCTGTCTATTTCTGATTCACCTACAATTTATAAGTGAAACATCAGTTTTAATCTGAAAAAAAGCTTTATTCAACTTCAGCTAAATAAGTCTTTTTTTGTATGGAAAAACATTGGTATTCCTTTAATCAATTCAGATTTGTGTCAGTTTTGTAAAACTAAATGTTATAATGAATATTAAATTTTCACACAGATCAGAATTTAATAACCTTACTTTTATTATTTATAAAAATGATTAATGAAATAATTTTGCACAATAAGGTATTTCATCAACTCACATGTTTTCATTTTATAATATGTATCCCCCTCCATTCCAGGGGTTCTAACTCTTAAAGGAATTTATAAATTGAACTGATTGGCTGCATATAAGATAGCTACTTGGGATAATGTAAAAATATTAATTAAAAAGTTACTTTTTACTTTTCATAGACACAATGTAGTGACACTTTTTAAACACTTGGCAGATTATTCATCTTTTATTAGGTTGGGACGCTAATTACAAGCCGAGAAAAACCGAACTACGTTGCTGTGATTGGTCGTGTGTGAGACCTGTCTGTATGTAACAGTAGCAACAGTCATTGTATCTTGGCATATCACTTAAATTTATAAAAACTACAGGCATAATGGATGTTGTTATACTTTTCTGTAAATTTGATTTATTTAGATGAATGTTATAAAAAAACTGTTGGTCTGTTCGTTCTACGATCCATTACGTATGCTGTCTATATAAATGTAATTGTCGCATATCAAACTTTTAGATTGGCTGAGGAGGGGCTAGAGCGAAACGCGCCTTGTAATTAGCATCCCAACCTAATAAAAGATGAATAATCTGCCAAGTGTTTAAAAAGTGTCAGTACATTGTGTCTATGAAAAGTAAAAAGAAATAAAAACCACGGTTTCATTGGAATGAAAAGTTACCTCAAAAACTTATAAAACTAAAATAGAACCACACTGTAACAAAATGAAGTGCCCATCATTATGATCATCCAAAATAGGAATAATTTTCATCTCAAACAACTATGAGTATGAAAGTATTTAATAAATATACAACTACTATAATTCACATATATTTTGATAGTAAACTTTTAAATAAAATGCATAGTAAGTACTTGAAATCAATTAAATCTTTGAAGGGAGAGAGAAACAATGGAAAGACTTTCAGTTTGCTGGAGTGTGAGGTAAGACTAAGTGGCAGTTTACAGACCATATACCATAGATGAAATCTCGATTCTGATTGGCTGTGTGACATTTTTTGATGCTTATTCATATATATAGTCCTAAGTAAACCAATTAGAAATTGAATGTGTTAAATCATGGTTGGCATTATATAGCCTGTTCAGATTTGTACACAAAATACTGTTTTTTTCATACATGTACTGTATGTTTGTTATTACCGCATGATATTCAATTCATTGTATTTACTTTGTGCTAAGTTAGACATAAATAAATAAACTATCCTGACTTGACTTCACGCAGAATGTGAACAAAATCATTCCATGTCCTGCCCCTCAGCTTGCCACGACAACAATGTCAAGTAACTCTACAGACTTTTCATACTACACACTACAATGCATGCAGTATTAATATACAAAAGTATTGAATTCATATGTATCTAATTTAAGTAATGCCTTCAGGTAAAGAAGAAAATCTCCTTAAATCCGAAAGTAACTCTGACAGATCTGTACTAAACAATATAATTATAAATGGTAAGCGGATTATCTCAGATAATCCATTTCTCAAATTTTGTTTTCTTCCTAATGTGACCAAATCTGGCAAAAAACTCTCCAACTCTTGGCAAAGCCACACTTAATGTGCATACAACATGCAACTTAAATGTAGCAAGGCACATAATTACCATATACCCTTTACTTTGACTCCAAATAAACCCTATGGGATGTAACATCCAATAAAAAGATGGCAGTCTAAGAACTTCATAACCTCAGTTCTGGCTATTTTGTCTATCATATACCTTTCATAGTCATTCATATACTTTTCTACTACACCAATAATTCAACTATAATGAGTGATTCATCAATGATTTCATTTTTTGAAGTTAGCCAGTCAATACTATTCTGCTTCCTCCATGATTTATTTGGTTTTTTTCTCTCTAATTTCACACTTTGGTATGAGGTATTAACAATCATAATGACATATTCAGATAAAATTTTGGCATCACACTTTCAAACCATTGCAGAAATAGTTATCCATTCACATCTTCATGATAATCATCAATTTTCCTTCATTTGAGGAGAAAGACTATTACCCACATAGATATAGGAATAGTGCTTTTGTCAAAGATAATCAGGATAATAATCAATCAATCAAACAAAAAACCTTTTAAAAAAACTTGTTTGATTTTCACAATAGTGTCACTATGTCTTATTTGTGGTATGTCTCCTGATCACCATGTCTTATGAAAATAAAATACAGTAACTGAAAAATTTGTTATATTACTGCCCACCCCTCAAGTAATCTCCTTCACAATGCCATATCATCCCAATCTAATAAGGTAACTATGTATTGTCAATGCAAAGGAAAACTGCAGAGCAGTAAAAAGCATGTTTAAGGCAAGATATAATAGCAACTGATTCTACAGTATACCACAGTTACTATGTAATCATTCAAAAGCCATAATACACTCTACAATATTAAAAAAAAAATTCCAAAATATAGCAATACTCACATTTAAACCATAAATATCCAAAATGAAGCAACTTTTATACTATAGGTAATAGTTAAAACAAGACATAACCACATTATTTTGATTGACTCATTCCTCTACTTACTTGCTATGTGCAGCAGAAAATTTCTGGACTCATATTTCTTATATATCTTAAAGCAATATTTAAATATTAAGAATTTATAATACGTAAGTATTGCTTTGTGTTTGAGAGAAAGTAACCATCTCAAGTAAACAAATTTTGCAATCAAATACTGCAGAAACTGTATGTACACCTTTAACCAATGAGCAAGAATTTCAATCCCATGAATCTGTTTTTGAATAGAATGGAATAAATATAGAAAAATCATGATGCATAATACTTTCACTGCCTGCCAACTTATTAAGTGTTTTATTACTTTAATGATAACATTAAAATCTGTGAAATTTGTTATTTAACTGTTTTCTCTCAACAGACCATATTTGAACAAAACTAGACATTTTTATAGAATTAATTCAAATAGAATTTAATTTTATTTATATTATTTTATTTTACTTGTGTAATATAAAAATAAAATTTCTAATAAATATATCCTGTTCTCTTTTTTAAAATATTTGTAATAAATATTTTACATAATCACAAATTTTGCATTTGAAATGAGCAATTATTTATTGTGCATTGTCACAATGACAGGCTGCAATTTTTAATCATACTTTTAATTTATTTAATTTAAAATATATGCTCTTCACCTCAAATTAGTAGTGGCTTGCCCCTGTACTTTTCCTTTAACAACAGAGTCATGCCAGTTGTCTATCTAACACCTTTCAGGGGAAAATTTTTGAATTGAAAAAAACATGACTTTTCTGGTATGCATTGGAAGTTTGTGGTCTTGTCGTTCATCTGTCTAACTCCATTCTCAAGATTATAGAAAGAGACAGATGGACAGACAGATGACAGTGGGAATTTATAAGTCTACAATTTTTTCAAATTGCAATTAGTTTCCAGTAATTACTAAAATTTAACTTACCCATTGTTTTTCCATTGGTAAAATATCTTCATTTTTTGTATAAAAACCAAATTGACTGTAAAAAGAAATGAAAAATATAAAATGTTACATGTTTTGTAACATCGCATTTTAGCAAGTTTTTCAAAAGTATCATATTTTGCATTAACTATACAGTAGAGCATCGATTATCTGACCCCCGATTAACCGTCACATTGGTTAACCGACCGTTCTAGTTGGAAAATTTCAAATGTCCGCTAGTGATGTGGCGCTACAATATTTGGCTATGTCTTGGATACTTTAATATTATTTTTGTTAAATTTTTGCGTGTTTTAGCTGGCAACACGGCTCGACCATAGAAGGGAGGCCAGTATTTAAACGAAACTTAATTTTCTAATTATGAGTGGTTGTTTGTTTTGTGAGCAATAAAGTAATTTAAAAATAATTTTTAACAATACAATAGCGACGATTATTATTTTAAAAAAAAAAGTTTGTTAGGCTTACCTTCGATGAAAATTTAACGCAAAGTTGGTTAATAGCGATATACTAATCACATGGGATATACTAATATACTATACTAATAATGTATTTTTTTCATTCTTTTCGGCTATCCGATTTTTTCAGTTATCCAACCAACCTGAGTTCCTAATTGAGTCAGATAATCGATGCTCTACTGTACTAATATATAAAGCAAGAATGTTTTTGTTTGTTTGTTGGCAGTAATGTTGGCATCTACTGAACAAATTTCTAAAATTCTTTCCCTATTGAAAAGCTTATTCCGTCCAGGTGAACATTTTCATATTAAAAAAGGAAAATGTATGAGGAAAATGTTTTATCGTGGCATTTGTCTGCTCTGTTCAAGGTCAATCGCCTTCACCATCTAGTATGCTTTTTTATATTTATTATCTTATCTTATTCAGTTTGATTTGTGCAGTTCAGATAGTTGCTTTGTTTGTATTATCTTAGTCATTCATTCACAATAACACTCTTATGTTATCAAATACTGACAACATCACATAGTTACTCTCTGGTACCCTATGGGAAACATGGACTACATTCCTTAGATTACTACTAGCGGTGATCAACAGAGAAGGTACCAAGACCATCACACCAACTGTGAGGCAGTGTGCTGCTCCAAAGGGTAGGTAGGACTGAGGTGGTCACTACAAAGCCTCCAGACATGAACATGACAGTCATCAGTGCCCAAATTGAATCTGGATTTGTTGCTGTAAATGACCCAGTTACATTCTGTTGCAGTCAAATCCCATTAGGAGCAACACCACTCCAAACAGAGGTAACAATGGACGGTGTCAATGACAGCACATGTAATGGTTGCTGCAATATTAAATGTTCCTCATCCAGGTATCTTGAAGTGATATAGAGAGATACAGGCCTGTAATGATGATGTCACCTGTGTCTGGATGGCAGACAACGATGCGGTTGGTTGCATGCATGCTTGATGGAGGACCAGGCAGTCCTCTTGACTAGTACAATGGGTGGTCTGCTGAGGACATCTTGAGCCTGAGCATCATGTGTGCAAGTTCTCTATGAATAGAAGAGTGACTATGTGAAGTTGTCAGTATTTGATAACATAAGGATGTTATCCACATGCCAAGTTTTGCAGTGATATGACAACTTTCTCTTTGATGTGCTAATTTTTATGGCAATGAGTGTATATAACAGAAACAATATACTTGTGATGCAATCTATGAAAAGTTACCTAACTTAGAAAAGTAAATTTGATCATGTTTTTTCTGCAGAGCAAACAAACACATTCAAAGTCAAAATTATTGATTTTTAAGTTAAGTTTCAATGCTAATTGCTTTAAGTAACATTAGACAAAATTTTAAGCTATAAATATTCTCTGTTAGTTATCACCTTGCTATTCTAACAAGGGAAGCTATCCAAGTGATACAAGGGTGAGTCTAAAAGTAAGTTGTACTCACACCAAAAATAAAAGTATGAAACATATGAGTCAAAAATTTTTATTTGTGTGAATGTACAATCTAAATGCTACTTTTTGACATGAATACTTAAATAAACTTGATGATTATCATAATGTGGTATGAATTTTTTATTCCTTCTTGGAGTTTTTCTATTTCCATCCAACATGCGATAACTATTTGTATGTTGTTTGTGATGTCTTCATTGGAGTCATAACAGCAATTCAAAAAGTTCTTTTTTATGGGGCCAAACACATGGAAATCACAAGGCACAAGGTCGACTGTAGGATTGTCCCATACAGTCCATTTGAATTTTTCCAGTAGGGCCTTTGTGATACCTGCTGAACAAGGTGTGGCATTATCATGCAAAGCTTTCTCATTGTACACGTCCCTCAACTGGCATTGAATTTCAGTGGAGTTACACCTTTTTGCCCATAGGAAACGAATTTCTGTACAAACTTCCAACTTGGACACTACATCCAAATGACGCAGCATCTTTCATGACTTATTAACCTTTGTAATCACTTTAACAAATCTGCTATGCCAGAAGCCAGAAGTATTACTAGTGCTGCCACCAGATTTCATCTAGATATCATCTATCAACAAAAAGTTCTTGTCAATTGCAACTTACTTTTTCACGCTCCTCATATAAACCAAATGTATTAAAATGTTGAAGATTTACTTGACAATGTTAGTAGTGATTTTTAATGGTATTTGTATTGTTTGACATATTGTTTTAATGTCTAAACTTGACATTAAACATTATAGAAAAGGGTTTATTTTAATCAATCCACTGCAATAACTTGAAAAATATGCATCCCACAGAAAGTCACTAAACCAAAATTGTTAGACTTCAAGGGAACCGCAAGATGGGCTTTTTGTTTTATCATATATGATACTATAATTGGTGAAAACAAGGTCAACTTCATTTTCTGGGTTTTCAAGACATTATGCCTTATGCCTATCTCTAGGCAAATTACTCAATTTTTAATTAACAACTAGTAGCATATTATAGCCCGATGTAATCTGGCAATTGTTTAGCATTAAGATAACTTTATTGTTTTATTTAAAGCCAATTTATGCCAAGAAGTAATCGGAATTATTTTAAACTTTTATGGTGTATTTCTATGCTAATTTTCCATTATATATTTGTTATATTATATGCAAGAAAAATTAACATAATAAGTTATATTACATTAATTAAAAAAAATATTACATCATTACCTTGACTGCCAAGGACAAATAACACCATCATCAGGTCCACCAATGAGAATCAATTTTTTTAAACGCATAAAATTTTTTNCGAAAGTGCGATGGAAACAACAAAGTGGCACGGTATATCACATAGGATGATAACCTGTGGACGATAAACCAACTCCATCCGACACTCGCATTTAAGTGCATATACGTTTACTGAGAATATACAGTTTATATATATATATGGTTTTTCATGTACAGTACATCTAAACATGGACGTACTGTAATTATTCAATAAATTATACACGAATTTAGTAACATAACTTTTATCATTTGTTTTCTTAAATAAAAATATTTTAGTATTATATCATCTCCCAAAACCTTTTCATTGAAAGTTTTGTAAAGTACTATATTATTTTTCCGACTTTTCCAACGATTATCAACACGATTGTGTGCCAGAAATAGCCGTTCCCTAACGGGTACTTAGGCGGATTCGCGTTAATGTGCCAGGCCTGGACTTTAAGCATGCACCAAATTAAATAATGACAAAATTAATCAAAAACAATCCAACATTTAATAAAATTTCTAGTAATAACTATATACAAAATTTAGTAAAAATCAAATAACAATTTATTCAATGTAAATCAATAAGAATCAACCCGACAAAACTCAAATCAATCTATTTTTTAACTTAACTCTATTCCCCTTTGGAATTCGACGAAATTTCAAAGACTTAACTTATACACAATAATTCTTATGAATTAAAGATCCTACTAATCGTCACCTCAATATACTAGGAACCTTTTTCCACAACTCTCAAGACTTTCTCTAATCTTCGATCCACAAATCGAATAACTTCAAAATCGCCTTGGAACTACTGTATCCTATCGGATACTCTCTATCGTTTGCTGCTACGAAGCTCACCTTGGTCATCTTCACTTAAGGTTTGGTCATTATACTGTGAGGTGATGTCACAATTCTGAGTGAGATCACTCCCCTCATTTACATACTTATTGCTAACAATAAATTTTTTCTGTTTGCCTGGCAGTCTATTTTCCAACAATACTCGCTAACCTTTTACAATAATGTAAAAGGTTGACAATTTTGACAATTTTTTGACAATTTGGCAATGACTTTTTGACAATTTTGGGGATGTTTTTTATTCTTTAAAGTTTAGCGAGTCCCTAAGTTGTGCTTGTGGGGTCTCCCCCCTTTTCTCGGTGCGGACTTACTTTTTTCTGCTTGGGAGCGCAAGTGTGCGCGAGTTTTATCTATGGCGCTTTTCTCTCGTCCGTGAGTTGGTTTCTCTACTATTTTTAAGTTTCTAAGGTGAGTGGTGAGGAAACCTTCATCCTAACAAAACATAAGCCCCAAACAAAAATAGAATAAAAGCAAAAATAAAAATAACTAAAAATAACGCTCAGACTTGCAGTTACAGTTTCTGACAGTTTCTACTTTTCCTATTAGAAAAACCTAATCACCACTACTTTTAAATCTGTTATTAACATTTTTAAACTCTCTTTTTAAATAACTTTACTTCAATTCATTATATTGGAAATAAATCAATCATTGTTCAAGCAGGGAAGAAAATAATAGTAGTTTATCATCATCTATTTAATCCTTTAGTTATTGTTATTTTTTTCATTGTTAATTTTCTGAGAACACTAAAATTGCTCACAGAAAAAACTTATACTTGATATAATATATTAAAAATTATGCATGGGTAAATCTGTTTTATCACATTTACTATTTTTCTTCTCTTACTGAATCAAACTCTTGTAGAGATATATATTATAGAAGAAATTATTCTAACTTATTGTATGGTAATAATTCTTTAAAATCTATTACTAGTAATTTAATACTAAGAATGTTATGTTCTGTATATAAAATGTAAATAAAACACCATAAATATATTCACAAAAAAAAAAATTCTTGAAAAATGTACATTATGATTTTTTCAGCTTCATTTAAAACAGAATATGCTATATAAACATCTTTACATAATATGTAACTGTTTACATTAGGAATTGACAAATGCATTATTTAGGTTTCTAAATTTACAAAGTCTTTTTGGATTAATTAATTAATAATATAATATAAATAACTATAAATAATATAATATAATAATAATAATAATATCCATAGTTTGTAAAACTTTATATTGTTATTAAGAATATTATTATATGACCTATTTGAACTAAAACAATTATTAATTCACATGTAAAAATATTTAACCAAACCTTTTTCCTTTTAATTTAATAAAATTATAATTTTCATTAAATTTTAAAATATTGAATAAGAAATGTAAAAAAAATCATCTTACTTATATTTTGTTTATGCTTTACTTCATTATTTAAATAGGGAAGAAAAATACTTTTATTTAAAAATATATCACGATGATGAGGATCTGAAAATATTACAGTAATTTTATTTCTAGTAACTATTATTATAAAATATATTAAAATTTCTTATATAATTAATAAATTTTAATTTTTTATATTCTTTAAACAAAATAAATAGACAATTTTAAAGATCTCAATAAATTTAAATGTTTGTTATTTCAAAAGTATATACAGTAGAGCCTTGAAAACTCGGCCTAATGTGGACCGAAGGGTGGCCGAGTTTGTGAAAATGCCGAGTTATTGGGAATGGGGTTAAAAAAGGATAAGCATGTGTGTTTCCTCAGAAAATATTGTACTGTACTTGTATGTATTGTTTGCTTGAGAATACAACAGAGAATAAACTGCCCAAATACCCTTAAACAAAGGAAAAGTACGTCCTTTATGAAGGCATAGAGCCTTTACTACATGAAAATGAAAATTAATGAATACACTGTGTACAGTAATTTACCTGATAAGACAGACCTCAGAAAAATACTTT